>NC_138559.1:6356546-6385399 GCF_964273705.1 Natrix helvetica | reverse complement strand
CACTGGGCTATTGCCGGAACGAACATGGTTTGTGTAGGTTGCAGAGTGCTGGAATTCTGCAGGAGCAACGGACCAAAACGAATGGATCTGCTTGGCGTTTCTCCATCAGCGATCTGCTTAAAACTGGGAATTCTGTCCTCTTGCCTTCAACAGAGTTAGGTGCAGAAGCCAAGAACAAACCCACAGCCCTGTTTCTGGCAATACTCAGAGGGAAACAAGTCAGGTCTGGTTTGCGTGGCTCCCTAAGCAAAAGTCGCACCTCCACCAAGGTGTGCCAAGGAGTTTTTTCTTCTAGCAACCCCCGCTCCCCCTTTCCCTTAACTATTAAAAGAAAATTCTGGAAGCCTTTTGTTGACTTCTGGGTTACTTATTACGTGTGAACACAACCGTTAGTTAGGATTTCAGGCTATTTACCTCTATTAAAGTTTAGGGAAGTGTGTATATATACACACATCTCTCCCCCCCCCCCCCCCCCCCAGTATGTGTGCAACATTCTTGGCAACAGCCCAGCTGTCTTTGCCCCTGCCGCCTTCCCCAGTGTTTTCAGTCTTCCCAGACTAGCTTTTACGGCTCAGGCAGAAGAAAAAGCAGAGGAGGAGGAGGAGGAGAATAGAGCTGGAAGGGACCTTGGAGGTCTTCTAGTCCAGCCTCCTGCCCAAGCAGGAGAACCTATGCCATCCCAGACAAATGACTGTCTTCTTCAAAAACCTCTGGTGATGGGAGTGCCCACAATTTCTTGTAGGAAGTTAGCACCCAACCTGCTCCTAGAGCAGCGATGGCGAACCTTTTTTGGCTCGCGTGCCACAAGTGGGCGGAGTGCAGGGGGGTCATGTGCGGGCATGCCGCACCCATAATGCAATGTGCGACACCCCCCCCCCGTGCACATGCGCGCACAACAGGCTCCCCCCATTTTTACATGCTTTTTTCGCCCTCCCCAGGCTCCAGAGGCTTTATAGGAGCCTGGGGAGGGCGAAAAGAGCCTCCCCCGCCCGTCCGGAGGCCCTCCGGAGGCTTCAGGGATTGTCCGGAGGCTTCCCTGACGTCTTCGGAGCGCTTAAAACGCCCCTCCGAGCAAACCAGAAGTGACTTCCGGTTTGCTCGGAGGGTCGTTTTAAGCGCTCCGAAGGCTTCAGGGATTGTCCGGAGGCTTCCCTGACGCATTTGGAGCGCTCAAAACGACCCTCCGAGTCATTTCCGGTTTGCTCGGAGGGGCGTTTTAAGCGTTCCAAAGGCGTCAGGGAAGCCTCCGGACGGTCCCTGAAGCCTCCGGAGGGCCTCCGGGGGGGGGGGGGGGAGAGGCTCCTTTCGCCCTCCCCAGGCTCCTATAAAGCCTCTGGAGCCTGGGGAGGGCGAAAAATGGCTTTTAAAAATGGTGAACTCAGCTGGCCAGCACGCGCATGTGCTCTGGCCAGCTGACAGGGCAGCGCCTCGCGTGCCCTGACAAATGGCTCCACGTGCCACCTGTGGCACGTGTGCCATAGGTTCACCATCACTGTCCTAGAGGAATGAAATATTTTAGGAAATACTAAAAAGGCAGAATATTACGTTTTCCTGGATGAGAAAAGGAGAAACATGTTTTAAAGACAAAGCAGCTCCCTGCCTCCCTTCCCCTTCAGCTCCAGGGTGATGGGATTAAGACATACTGTATTTTTCGGAGTATGATGCAACTTTTCCCCCCGCAAAAAAGAGTGAAAATCTGGGTGCGTCTTGTACACTGAATACAGCATTTTTGGCCTACCGAAACCCCACCCCCTTTGCAAAAATGGGACTTGCCGAGGCTTTGGGGGGCTTATAGAATGCTCCTGGGGGCTGGGGGGGGGGGCAAAAACGAGCAAAAAACATGATTTTTGCTCGTTTTTTCCCCCCAGCCCCCTGGAATACTCTACAAGCCTCCTAAAGCTCTGCATGTCCTTTTTTTTTCAAAAAATGAGGCGTGCAGAGGGTTTGGGAGGTGTGCAGAGTGCAAAAGCTGGGCACTCTCAGCATCTCTGACCTTTTTCCCAGGACCTCAAAGCCATGTGGTCCTGTCCACCATTAAAAACCATCTTTCCAAGCAGCCGCCATTGTTTCCAGTGTCCTCCTCCCCACTTGGAACTGAACCCAGAGGGACATTTCCTCCAACGTCCTAATGGCAAGCTGTTCCACTGGTTAATTGTCCTCCCTGTTAGGAAATTTCTCCTTAATTCCAGGTTGCTTCTCTCTTTGATTAATTTAAAGACTAGATTAGGACGTGCCCTTCAAATCTAATGGTGAATGGTTAAGATCTAACCTTAATCTAACAAGATCTAATCTTGCTTAAAGTCCAAGCCCAAACGGGGGCTCTGAGGTCTGTGGATTCGACATATTTCCCAAATGACGCAGCGTGTCATGAATTGATCTTAATTGGACTTCAGAACAAAAACAGAAGCTAGCCATGATGGGGGGAGCACAGTTTTGGTCACCACGATGTAAAAAAGGTGTTGAGACTCTAGAAAGAGTGTGGAGAAGAGCAGCAAAAAAGGAGACTGGAGGCTAAAACATACAAAGAACAGTTGAACGAACTGAGTATCTCTAGTTCAGGGGTGTCCAAACTTGGGAACTTTAAGACTTGTGGACTTCAACTCCCAGAATTCTGGGAGTTGAAGTCCACAAGTCTTAAAGTTCCCAAGTTTGGACACCCCTGCTCTAGTTCAATGAAAAGAAGGACTAGGGATGACACGATAGCAGTCTTCCAATATCTCAGGGGATGCCCCAAAGAAGAGGGAGTCAAGCTATTCTCCAAGGCACCTGAGGGTAGGACAAGAAGCAATGGGTGGAAACTAATCAAGGACAGAAGCAACTTAGAACTGAGGAGAAATTTCCTGACAGTGAGAACAGTTAATTAGTGGAACAATTTGCCTCCAGAAATTGTGAATGCTCCAACACTGGAAGTTTTTAAGAAGCTGTTGGACAACTATTTGTCTGAAGTGGTGTAGGGTTTCCTGCCTGAGCAGGGGGTTGGACTAGAAGACCTCCAGGCTCCTTTCCGTAATTCCACTCCACTCCACTCTACTCTAGTCCCTATTCTATTCTATGCTTCATTCCAATATTCTATTCTATTCTACCCTACTCTATTCCCCTCTTCCATGAAATGAACCATAGTGGTAAACTTGGCTGCTCTTTAGATATTCCCATAATGACCTGTTGCCCGCTGTATTGGAGGGACTGCACGGTAGGGACCAAACTCTTGTGTATCCATAAAAGACAGGTAGGTCGAAAGGCCACGGCTGGGGCATGTCATCAGCTACCGGAGTTTTGCCACTTGATCTGCCTTATGCATTTCTTGAAAGTAGCTCAACCCGCCCCTCTTGTCCATTGAGAGGTTCGATTTACCTGGGGTGGCCGTGGGTGCAATCCCTGTCTCTCCTGCTTCAAGGATTGTAAAATCGATCCTTGACTTGTGACTGGAATTGCAACCGGGATTGAAGCAATTCAATTCATAAATACTGTACGTTTATTTCTTGTAGGGCTTTTTTTTTTGGCAGCTGTGTCCTTGGCAGAGCAAAAAATAAAATAAAATAAAAATCATTCTGCATTAGTAAAGAACCTGCATCGCCCTCCCTGTGTGTGTGTGTGTGTGTGTGTGTGTGTGTGTGTGTGTGTTTCCTCAGCCACCTTCTGAAACCCTTGGCAGGACGAGTGGCACCCGTGATCTCGGCATAGCTGTGGGGATCTGGCTGCTGTCCTGGAGAACAAAACAACCGATTCACAGGTCAGCTTTCGCCACTCCTGCACTTCCTTCTAAGAGGGCCAAGGTTGTTTTCTACGCCAGAGTTTAAATCCCCCGAAGAATCTTGTGCTTTCCATTCAGGTCTTTAACAGACTAACAGAGCTGGAAGGGACCTTGTAGGTCATCTAGTCCAAGCCCCACCGAAGCAGGAGACCCAGCACCATTCCTGACAGATGGCAGTCCAGTCTCTTCTTGAAAGCCTTCAGTGATGAAGCTCCCACAACTTCCGAAGGCGATTCCTGTTCCATGGGTTGATTGTTCTCACTGTCAGGAAATTTCTCCTTCTTTCTAGGTTGAATCTCTCCTTTGATTTGTTTCCATTCATTATTCCTTGTCTGGCCTTCAGGTGCTTTGGAAAATAGCTTGACCCCCTACTCTCTGTAGCAGCTCCTCAAATATTGGAAGACTGCTCTCCTGTCTCCCCTGGTCCTTCTCTTCACTAGACTAGCCCTGCCCAGTTCCTGCAATCGTTCTTCATGTGTTTTCTCCTCCAGTCCCCTCATCCTCTTTGTTGCTCTTCTCTGCACTCTTTCTAGAGTCTCCACATCTTTTTTATAGTGTGGTGACCAAAACTGGATGCAAGATTCTAGGGGTGGTCTTACTAGGGCTTTATAGAGTGGTATTAGTACCTCCCTTGATCTTGGTTGTATCCCTGTGTTAATACAATTTAGGATGGCATTGGCTTTTTTGGTTCCCGCTGCACACCACTGGCTCATATTTAACTGGTTGTCCACTAAGACTCCCAAGATCCCCCTCACAGTGACTGCTATTAAGCCTGGTTTCACCCAGTCTATATGTGTATTTTGGGTTTTTCTTGCCTAAGTGTAAGACTTTACTTTCCTCTACATTAAGTTCTTCCCTCTCCTCCCTCCCACCCACATTCTTACCCAAAACACCCTCCCTTTTGATTGACCTCATAACCAAGAGAGACTCTGCACCAGAGACGTGGCAGGAATTAACAGGTTTTGCTCCGATTCATCCCGACAACTAAACCAAATGAACACTCTGTGTGTGTGTGTGTGTGTGTGTGTGTGTGTGAGAGAGAGAGAGAGAGAGAGAGAGAGAGAGAGAAAGAGAGAGAGAGAGAGAGAGAGAAGTGGGTGCCCGGCTGCCGTGTTGAATGGAATGCAGCCGCTGAATGTTTGGCATACCTTTTGGAATGTAGAAAGGCTGAACTTCATGATGGAGAATCAACAGGGCATTAACCAGGAGCTTGGTTTGCAGCTAGTTGCGGAAGGGGGTAACCATACAGCATTGCACAACGTGCCTCTTGTTTCCAAGCCAGTGCGCAGGGTGCGCAGAGACGGTGTTTTCCTCACCTGGCTGCACTATCCGAATGGTTATAGGAATGCATTGAATTCAGGCTTGTGGTTTGCACCCAGCAAGGGGTCCATGCAGGCCTGTTTGTACATGTTGATATTTTTAGCTTGGTTCGGAGAGAGTGGGGAAGAGAGTGGCTATACACGGACGGCACATTTCACCCCTGCTTAACTATGGCTTCCCAGGAGCAAGCGTCTTTTAATTTCTTGGCTGCAGTCCCCATCTGCAGTGAATCTGGAGCCTAGGAAAATGAAATCTGTCACTACCTCCTGGGGAGGAAAGTGGCAAAGCTAGGCAGCAGACTAAAAAGCAGAGACATCACCCTGCCAATCAAAAGTGCGTATAGTCAAGGCTCTGGTTTTCCCAGTTGCAATGGATGGCTGTGAAGGTTGGACCATAAGGAAGGCTGAGTGCCAAAGAATGGAGGCCTTTGAACTCTGGTGCTGGAGAAGAAGACTCCTGCATTGAGTCCCTTGTACTGCAAGGCCATCCAACCGGTCAGTCCTAGAGGAGATCCACCCTGGCTGCTCTTTAGAAGGCCAGATGTTGAAGAGGAAACTCAAATCCTTTGGCCACATGATGAGAAGGAAGGACTCACTGGAGAAGAGCCTCATGTTGGGAACGATTTTTGCTTTTTGCCTTAAAAGCCATGTTAGATATTGCTCTTTGCCTCTATCTGGCAATGCTGGTGTTCTTGGAAAGCTAAAAACCTGTCACCTGTGCCAGAATTTATGGCTTTTGCATGCTTTCCCATTGAAATATCTATTAGTCATACAGTCGCATTCAATTCTCCGCCTCTATCCAAATTCTCCAAATACCTGTTCTCAAAAGCACCTGAGGGACAAGCCCAGAAATAACAGATGGACGCCTAAAGAGAGACTCAGCCTAGAAGTAAGGAATTTCCTTTTTAGTGAGAACAATTAATCAGTGGAACGACTTGCCTCCAGAAGATGTGGGTGCTCCAACACTGGAAGTTTTTAAAGAAGAGATTGGACCGCCATTTGTCCAAAACGGTATAGGGTCTCTTGCTTGAGCAGAAAGTTAGACTACAAGACCTCCAAAGCCGCTTCCCACTCTGTTATTTTGTATTCTCTGCCTCTATATTTTTCAAACTTCGCCATTTTAAGAGGCTGAGGACTTCAAGTCCCAGAATTCTGTGGCCCGCCAGCTGCCAGCAGAGCTGGCGACAGATGAGGAGGAGGTTGGGGAGGAATTTGGGCCAGCGCTGGAGTCTGGGGAAGGCTCTGATGGATGCTCTGCAGCGTATATACGCAGAGATAGAGCCAGGTCTGTACGACATTTCCTTGCCACCAGAGAGGCAGCGGCCTTTGGAGGCTGAGGTAAGTGGGGAGGAAGAACAGCTGGGGCCTGTACCAGATGCCCGTATGCACAGAGCAGTTAGAAGAGGTGAGCAACGGAGGACAAGGAGTCGACTTGGGAAGCAAAGCACACGTGGACGCTGAATTTATTCCCTGGATGGGAAATAAATAGAAGGAAAAGGGAGTGGTGGTCGTAGAAGACAACAGTTCGTATTTCTGAAGATTTTGCTCATTGTGTTTCGTGCCACAGAGACTGCTTGCCAGAACTTAATTTGCAGCCTTTCGGCTGGGAGCTCACGAATTATCGCAAGGAACTCGTAAGGTCTGTTGCTGCTGTGGACTTTTCGATGGGAGAATGCCATAATTTCACAAGAGGTAAATAGAGAGGGTGGGGGGTTCGTGACAAGGAGTCTGTTTTTTGCTTCTGCTAAGGCTGGGTCAGAACATTCCTCAGCCATCATGAATTCTGGGAGTTGGTCCACACGCCTTGAGAAATTGCCGAGTTTGAAAGGAAAAACCACTGAGATATGATTGGCAGCAGCTCTTCTTTCATCCATGGAGGCAGGAGAGGTTTGCATGTCGTCGCGCCCACGGATGGGGCTCAAGAGAGGGCAGAGTGACCCCCTCGGCCTTGCTTCTCCTTGCTTCTTCAGCTGGGCTTCTTGGGCCCCTTCCAGCTCACTGCAGGTGCCGTTGACGGAAAGCTGACTTCCCGCTTTTGCTCGACTCCTCCTCTGGCCTGAACTGAAAGGCGTACATCATGCCACTCACGGGTGGCGTCATCAGCCTTCAAGAGGCCTGGAGTGTGTGCCTGAGAACAAAACAGCCACCTGCTGATCATTTGGAACGGGCTCCAGGTCAGCTTGGTGGCACGGCGCCAGGGTTAGTGCATGGAGCAAATTCCAAGCCTCTGGGCTAAGCCTGGAAAGAGGCAAGGAAGGGCCTCTTCTTGGAAAGGACAGAAGCAACTTAGAACTGAGGAGAAACTTCCTGACAGGGAGAGCAATAATCAGTGGAACAGAAGTTGCCTCCAGAAGTTGTGAATGCCCCAACACTGGAAGTCTTTAAGAAGATCTTGGATAGCCATTTGTCTGGAATGGCATAGGGCAGGGGTGTCCAAACTTGGCAACTTTAAGACTTGTGGACTTCAACTCCCAGAATTCTGGGAGTTGAAGTCCATAAGTCTTAAAGTTCCCAAGTTTGGACACCCCTGGCATAGGGTTTCCTGCCTAGGCAGGGGGTTGGACTAGAAGTCCTCCAAGGTCCCTCCCAACTCTGTTATTCTATCCTATCCTATCCTTATTTTTTTAAAGTTTTTATTTTTTATTTTATTTTTTATGTAAATATCAAATCAGTGCATGAACAGTGTGGCACCTGGGTGCCGTACATTCCAATGCAGTTGAAACTAACCAGATTAAGCGTAAGTGTTACATTTGATCAACTTATGTCTTTCTAATAACAATACACATTTATATTGGGTTCCAATCTATCATCATTCAATTATTCCACATTTTCTCATTATTACTTTCATAAGGTAAAAGTGTATACATTAATATTCCCCGTATTTCTATCCTATTCTTATTTCTCATCTTCTATTTCTATCCTTCTATTCTCTTCTATTATTTTCTTCTTTTCTATTTTATTAGTCTAGTCTATCTTGTTTCTATTCTTCAATTCTATTCCTATTCTTCTATTATTTCCTTGTATTCTCTTGGTCTCTTCCATTCCATTCCATTCTCTATTCTATTCTAGTCCATTCTATTCCATTCAGACTCAAGAAACGTAAGAGAATGGATGCTTCTCCTGCTTTCTGCAAGGTTGTATAAGATCTCACAGCATACAGTGGGATGCCCAAAAGAGTGACATCGGGTGCTTTTAAAGAGCTCATTTGTATTTAAGAAACATCAGCGCCCCACTTTCCTGCATGGCAACGGGCAAGGCGGCACATAAACAAAGTGGGCATTCAGAACTGGCCAGCAGAGGATTATCATGAAAGCAAACAGCTCAGAATTGGCCAAAGGCAGCCAGCCCATCAGCTGCCTCAACTCAGTAAACTAAGCAAAAGCATCCCAAAGATTTGAGTTGAACCTCATTGGCATAATTGGAACTATTTGTTTTTTGTTTTTGTTTTTGGTCTTCTACTTCAGATAATTATTTTCCAGGCTGTAAGGGGTCTTGTGCAGATGGGTGTCCCACCTTCCCTCCAATTCCAGAACAATCCCTTCTTCTAGGTGTAAAGAGGGAGAGAATCAAAAGCAACATCAGCATACCTAGAAATGCCTACCATATTTTTCGGAGTATAAGACGCACCAAAGTTTTGAAGAGGCAAATTTTTTTTTTAAAAAAGTTTTTGCACTCTGCAAACCTCCCCAAAGCAGCCGGTTTTTCACGAATAGCCTTTAGGGGGCTTATAGAGTGCTCCTGGGGGATGGGGGGGGGGGAGAGCAAAAAACGTGCAAAAACCAGCCTGTTTTTCATGAAAACGGACCCGTTTTTTAATCAAGAAAAGTGCAGAGATGGCCTTTAGGGGGCTTATAGAGTGCTCCTGGGAGCTGTCGGGGGGGGGGAACAAAACTGAGCAGAAAACTGCCCTTTTTTTTTGCTCAATTCTGCCCTATGCACAGTCATTTTGGTGAAGGGGGCGGGGTTTCAGGAGGCAAAAAATGCTGTATTCAGTGTATAAGATGCACCCAGATTTTCAGCCTCTTTGAGGGAAAAGGGTGAGTCTTATACTCCGAAAAATAAGGTAGTTAGTAAGAGATTGTGATGATCAGTTCTGGGCTGCAGAACTCTAATGTGCCACCAGATGGCAGCGTTTTCTATTTCACTGCCCCCTAGTGCAGTGTTGGTGAAACTTTTCGGCACCAAGTGCCAACCAGGAGCGCATGAGTGACAGGGACCCCCGGAAGAGCAGCTCCCCGGCACACTCTCTCCAACCTCCCGAGGTTGTGAATTCTCCAACACCGGAAGGTTTTGAAGAAGAGGTTGGATAACCATTTGCCTGAAGTGGTGTAGGGTTTCCTGCCTAAGCAGGGGGTTGGACTAGAAGACCTCCAGGGTCCCTTTCCAACTCTGCTATTCTCTTTCTCTTTCCAGGGAAATCCCACATGGCTATTGTGCAGAAGGTGAACAACGAAGGGGAAGGGGACCCATTCTACGAAGTCATGGGGTTGGTGACCCTAGAGGATGTCATAGAAGAGATCATCAAGTCGGAGATCATGGATGAGTCAGACGACTACAGTAAGTGGGTTCCAACACAGGTATGGCCTGTTTAAGGCGTCTTCTCTTCTGCTGCTGCTGCTGCTGCTGCTTCTTTTTTGAAATATATTTTGTTTTTACCTTTAAAACAGTGCAGCACCGCGAAGTCAAAGTGACCAGACAGTCACGTTATATACAGATAATCTCATCCATTAACTATTAGCCTAGTTAATACATTATCTATCCTTCTATCCAATCAGATTATTTACAATTTGTTCCAGTCTTATACCAATAATAAAATCTGTTCCAAACTTCATAATATTCCGATTCCCCTTTATTTTTTAGTTCAGGAACTGCTTCCGCACAGCCAAAACTTTCCTGAATATATCTAACTCTGACGGTGTATTTTCTTTTTTTCAATACTGCGCATAAGTTATACACGCCGCAGTTAGTACATGTATAATTAGATAAAGTACATCTTTCTTATACTCCTCCAGTATTATGCCTAGGAGAAACATTTCCGTTTGTTCCAAACATGGTTGTATCATTTTCCAGTATCTTTTTGCCTCATTACATGTCCATCACATATGATAAAAAGTGCCTGGTGTTTTTTTTTTGCACTTCCAACAATTTGGGGCCAAATTTTTAAACATTTTGGAGAGCCATGCTGGGGGAAGATGCCATCTGTAGAACATCTTATACAGATTTTCTTTATACGCCATGGCCATTGTTAGTTTCCGATTAAGTATCCAAAGTTTTTCCCACTTAGCCAATTCCACATTATAACCAATATTTTTCACCCAGGCAACTATAGTTTCTCTTCTGCTTCGGACTCTCCTTGTTTTTCTTAGGCCGGCTAAGTTTGCTTTGTTAGAATGACAGGTGTCTGCCTTCTAGTGCTGCCTGAAGCCCATCGCCCCAGAGAGAGCAGAAAAGCAATGGCAGGTTCCAGAATTCTGGGAGTTGAAGTCCACAGTCTTAAAGTTCCCAAGTTTGGACACCCCTGTTCTAGAATGAGGGATCAAAGCAACTTCTGAAACGTACTGTCATCTCATAAAGCTGAGCAACTTGTAAGATGTGCGCGCATCAACTCCAGCCATGCCGGAGTTGGGGGATTGTGAGAGTTTATTTATTTAGAAAATGTATATTGCTGCCTATTTGTGCATGGCGACTCAAAGCGGCTTACAAATATAGAAAAGCCTCATATAAAAAACAATAAAACTAATAAAAGAATTGTCTTATAAATTAATAAAATAATAAAATAAAATAAACCCCCTGCCCCAGTAATACCCTGTTTCCCCGAAAATAAGACCTCCCCGGATAATAAGCCCAATCGGGGCTTTTGAGCGCATGCCCTAAAATAAGCCCTCCCCCCGAAAATATTGCAATACAGCAGCATCCATGAGGTGACCACGCTCGCCGCCTCCTGCACCTCAAAAATAGTAAGACCTCCCCGAAAATAAGGCCAATTTTGCTTATTTCGGGGGTCAAATTTTGGGGGGAACACGGTAGCAGATCACGCGAGCCGTTTAACGGGCTCCATCCCACGCTGGAGGGTGAACACCAGCTGTCACCCCAGCCCAGCTTCACCGCACATGTGCATGCGCCTCCCACCAGCCAGCTGGTTTTCAGGTCTCGGCCGCACATGCGTGGGGTGTGTGTGCATGCGGGGAACATGTGCAGGCATGCGCCGGGTGGAGCGCATGCGCCGGGGGCACTCACACAATGCCCCGTGTCCTGTTTTGGCTTCTAGGTTGGGCCTGGGAAGCCTCCTGCACCAACCTGGAAGCTAAAAATAGGCAAGGGGGGGTTGGGGCGCATACACAGGGGAGCACGGGGTGGGGGGTCGTGACCGGCAAGAGACGTTGAGGGTTGAAAGTCCACATCGATGCGGTTTGAGGTACATTTGCATTATTTCCAGAGTTTAGCAACCCGTCTTCACAGAGGCCTCCCTTCACAGCTTACCCTCCTCAATTTCTACCATGTTTCTTGCCTATTCGCTTCTTGGATGAGAAGCGAAGTGTTTTCCAAGGAAAACAAAGTCCAGTTGTCTCTTGAAAAAACCTCTTTGGGATAGTTTGGGTCTGTGAGAAAACCACCAAGCCCAGAGAGCACCAAGGAAACCTCATTTCAACCCTGAGCTACAAATATTCTCCTTGGTTGTTTCTTGACTCTTGCAAAGTTGTGTAGCTTTTACTGAAAGAGAAAAAAAGTATTTTTCCCCCCGTACCTGATGTCTGTAACAGCAAACTCGCATAGCTCACTTTTCAGAACATGTTTTAATATGTAGAATATAGAATAGCAGAGTTGGAAGGGACCCTGGAGGTCTTCTAGTCCAACCCCCTGCTTAGGCAGGAAACCCCGCACCACTTCAGACAAATGGCTATCCACCATCTTCTTAAAGACTTCCAGTGTTGGGGCATTCACAACCTCTGGAGGCAATTTCTGTTCCACTGATTCATTGTTCTAACTGTCAGGAAATGTCTCCTCAGTTCTAAGTTCCTTCTCTCCTTGATTAGTTTCCACCCATTGCTTCTTGTTCTACACTCAGGTGCCTTGGAGATGATCCTGGGTGGAGGGGAAAATGATGCAAGGGATATTTTAGATTTAGGTTTTTTCCTATAATTGTTTTTATCTGCTTTTGGAGGGTTTAAAGAAATGGGATTTTAATGGGATCAGCATCCCCTAAAAACTGAATCTCACCCTCTGAGCAGATATGGCTCACCTCTGCTCTGCCAGGTATTAAAATTACAGCTGCCCCACATAGCCAGGGGTGAGGATGCTGGGAACTCTAGATCAGCAATAACATTGGGGAAATCATCTTCAGTCAGAATAATTGAGTTGGAAGGGACTTTGGAAGATCTTCTACTCCAGTGTTTGGCCATGGCCCCTGTTTTCGGCCATGATGGCCTCTGCAGCCCTCTGCCAGTGAAAAGGGAGCTCGGGGGGGGGGGGAGTACATGCCCCCCCAAACTCCGTTTTTGCTGGCAGAGGGCTATCAAAACTAATTAAAAACAAAACAAAAGGAAAAATGTTTTCCCTTTTGCATTTGAGCATGCAAGAAGGGAGAAAAAGAGAAAGAGGAAAAAAGAGAAAGAGGAAAGACAAAGAAAAAGAAGGGAAGCTGGGAAGCGAGAAAGGAAGGAAAAAGAAGGAAGGAAGGATCGCAACTTAGACTTAATGGTGCTTTACACCCCCTCTCTAAGTGGTTTACAGAGTCAGCCTTTTGCTTCCAACAATCTGGGTCCTCATTTGACCCACCTTGGAAGGATGGATGGCTAAGTCAACCTTGAGCTTGGTGGGATTTGAACTGCCAAATTGCAGGCAGCCAGCAGGCAGCAGAAATAGCCTGCAGTACTGCACTCTAACCACTGTGCCACCTTGGCTCATGATGCAAATCCTTAATGAAAATACATCGGAAGGAAGGAAGGGACTTAGGGAGGAAGGAAGGAAGGAAGGGACTTAGGGAGGAGGAAGGGACTGAGGAAGGAAGGAAGAAAGGAAGGGACTTAGGGAGGAGGGAGGGACTGAGGGAGGAGGGAGGGACTGAGGAAGGAAAGAAGGAAGAAAGGAAGGAAGGAAGGAAGGGACTTAGGAAGGAAAGGAGGAGGGAGGGACTGAGGAAGGAAGGAAGAAAGGAAGGGACTTAGGGAGGAGGGAGGGACTTAGGGAGGAGGAAGGGACTGAGGAAGGAAAGAAGGAAGGAAGGAAGGAAGGAAGGGACTTAGGAAGGAAAGGAGGAGGGAGGGACTGAGGAAGGAAGGAAGAAAGGAAGGGACTTAGGGAGGAGGGAGGGACTGAGGGAGGAGGGAGGGAGGGAGGAAGGAAAGAAGGAAGAAAGGAAGGAAGGAAGGAAGGGACTTAGGAAGGAAAGGAGGAGGGAGGGACTGAGGAAGGAAGGAAGAAAGGAAGGGACTGAGGGAGGAGGGAGGGACTGAGGGAGGAGGGAGGGACTGAGGAAGGAAAGAAGGAAGAAAGGAAGGAAGGAAGGAAGGGACTTAGGAAGGAAAGGAGGAGGGAGGGACTGAGGAAGGAAGGAAGAAAGGAAGGGACTTAGGGAGGAGGGAGGGACTGAGGGAGGAGGGAGGGACTGAGGAAGGAAAGAAGGAAGAAAGGAAGGAAGGAAGGGACTTAGGAAGGAAAGCGGGAGGGAGGGACTGAAGAAGGAAGGAAGAAAGGAAGGGACAGGGAGGAGGGAGGGACTTAGGGAGGAGGGAGGGACTGAGGAAGGACAGAAGGAAGAAAGGAAGGGACGAAGGAAGGAAGGGTCTTAGGGAGGAGGAAGGGACTGAGGAAGGAAGGAAGAAAGGAAGGGACTTAGGAAGGAAAGGAGGAGGGAGGGACTGAGGAAGGAAGGAAGGGACTTAGGAAGGAAAGGAGAAGGGATGTACTGAGGAAGGAAGGAAGGAAGGAAGGGACTTAGGAAGGAAAGGAGGAGGGAGGGACTGAGGAAGGAAAGAAGGAAGAAAGGAAGGAAGGAAGGAAGGGACTTAGGAAGGAAAGGAGGAGGGAGGGACTGAAGAAGGAAGGAAGAAAGGAAGGGACAGGGAGGAGGGAGGGACTGAGGAAGGAAAGAAGGAAGAAAGGAAGGGACGAAGGAAGGAAGGGTCTTAGGGAGGAGGAAGGGACTGAGGAAGGAAGGAAGAAAGGAAGGGACTTAGGAAGGAAAGGAGAAGGGATGTACTGAGGAAGGAAGGAAGGGACTTAGGAAGGAAAGGAGAAGGGATGTACTGAGGAAGGAAGGAAGGAAGGGACTTAGGAAGGAAAGGAGGAGGGAGGGACTGAGGAAGGAAAGAAGGAAGAAAGGAAGGAAGGAAGGAAGGGACTTAGGAAGGAAAGGAGGAGGGAGGGACTGAAGAAGGAAGGAAGAAAGGAAGGGACAGGGAGGAGGGAGGGACTTAGGGAGGAGGGAGGGACTGAGGAAGGAAAGAAGGAAGAAAGGAAGGGACGAAGGAAGGAAGGGTCTTAGGGAGGAGGAAGGGACTGAGGAAGGAAGGAAGAAAGGAAGGGACTTAGGAAGGAAAGGAGGAGGGAGGGACTGAGGAAGGAAGGAAGGGACTTAGGAAGGAAAGGAGAAGGGATGTACTGAGGAAGGAAGGAAGGAAGGGACTTAGGAAGGAAAGGAGGAGGGAGGGACTGAGGAAGGAAAGAAGGAAGAAAGGAAGGAAGGAAGGAAGGGACTTAGGAAGGAAAGGAGGAGGGAGGGACTGAAGAAGGAAGGAAGAAAGGAAGGGACAGGGAGGAGGGAGGGACTTAGGGAGGAGGGAGGGACTGAGGAAGGAAAGAAGGAAGAAAGGAAGGGACGAAGGAAGGAAGGGTCTTAGGGAGGAGGAAGGGACTGAGGAAGGAAGAAAGAAAGGAAGGGACTTAGGAAGGAAAGGAGAAGGGATGTACTGAGGAAGGAAGGAAGGGACTTAGGAAGGAAAGGAGAAGGGATGTACTGAGGAAGGAAGGAAGGAAGGAAGGGACTTAGGAAGGAAGGAAGGGACTTAGGGAGGAGGAAGGGACTGAGGAAGGAAGGAAGAAAGGAAGGGACCTAGGAAGGAAAGGAGGAGGGATGGACTGAGGAAGGAAGGAAGGGACTTAGGGAGGAGGAAGGGACTGAGGAAGGAAGGAAGGAAGGAAGGGACTTAGGAAGGAAAGGAGGAGGGAGGGACTGAGGAAGGAAGGAAGGGACTTAGGGAGGAGGAAGGGACTGAGGAAGGAAGGAAGGAAGGAAGGAAGGGACTTAGGAAGGAAAGGAGGAGGGAGGGACTGAGAAGGAAGGAAGGGACTTAGAAAGGAAGGAAGGAAGGAAGGAAGGGACTTAGGGAGGAGGGAGGGGACTGAGGAAGGAAAGAAGGAAGGAAGAAAGGAAGGGACTTAGGAAGGAAAGGAGGAGGGAGGGACTGAGGAAGGAAGGAAGAAAGGAAGGGACTTAGGAAGGAAAGGAGGAGGGATGGACTGAGGAAGGAAGGAAGGAAGGAAGGAAGGAAGGAAGGAAGGAAGGAAGGAAGGGACTTAGGGAGGAGGGAGGGACTGAGAAAGGAAAGAAGGAAGGGACTTAGGAAGGAAAGGAGGAGGGATGGACTGAGGAAGGAAGGGACTTAGGAAGGAAGGAAGGAATGGACTTAGGGAGGAGGGAGGGACGGAGAAAGGAAAGAAGGAAGGAAGGAAGGAAGGAAGGAAGGAAGATTACAATGAGAGTGAGGGAGGGTCTGAGGGAAGTCCGGCCTCAGCCAGAGGTGCCCCCGACACAAGTTACATCGAGGAAAGGAGGAGGGATGGACTGAGGAAGGAAGGGACTTAGGAAGGAAAGGAGGAGGGAGGGACTGAGAAGGAAGGAAGGGACTTAGAAAGGAAGGAAGGAAGGAAGGAAGGAAGGGACTTAGGGAGGAGGGAGGGGACTGAGGAAGGAAAGAAGGAAGGAAGAAAGGAAGGGACTTAGGAAGGAAAGGAGAAGGGATGTACTGAGGAAGGAAGGAAGGGACTTAGGAAGGAAAGGAGAAGGGATGTACTGAGGAAGGAAGGAAGGAAGGAAGGGACTTAGGAAGGAAGGAAGGGACTTAGGGAGGAGGAAGGGACTGAGGAAGGAAGGAAGAAAGGAAGGGACTTAGGAAGGAAAGGAGGAGGGATGGACTGAGGAAGGAAGGGACTTAGGAAGGAAGGAAGGAATGGACTTAGGGAGGAGGGAGGGACGGAGAAAGGAAAGAAGGAAGGAACTTAGGAAGGAAAGGAGGAGGGAGGGACTGAGGAAGGAAGAAAGGAAGGGACAGGAAGGAAAGGAGGAAGGATGGACAAAGGAAGGAAGGAAGGAAGGAAGGAAGGAAGGGACTTAGGGAGGAGGGAGGGGACTGAGGAAGGAAGGAAGGAAGGAAGGAAGGAAGGAAGGAAGGAAGGAAGATTACAATGAGAGTGAGGGAGGGTCTGAGGGAAGTCCGGCCTCAGCCAGAGGTGCCCCCGACACAAGTTACATCGAGCTGGCCATGCCCACCCCCCGGGATCCCGAGGTCAAACACAACCCTCAGTGAAATTGAGTTTGACACCCTGTTCTAGTCCAACCCCCTCCTCAGGTAAGAGACCCGATACCATTTCAGACAAACAGTCGTCCCATCTCTTCTTAAAAACCTCCCAAGATGGAGTACCCACAACTTCTGGAGGTTTGGCCTTTGAGATTCCTTCCTTGTGTCCCTTGGAGATGTTTAAGGACACGAGGACTGGAATCTTGGAGTGGGTATTTAAAATGACACCAGGGGGCAACATTGAAGGCTGGTACCCATAACGTTCCCCCGTGATTGCCC
Source organism: Natrix helvetica (assembly GCF_964273705.1). NCBI lineage: Eukaryota > Metazoa > Chordata > Lepidosauria > Squamata > Natricidae > Natrix > Natrix helvetica. The sequence continues at coordinate 6,368,534 of NC_138559.1, read as the reverse complement.
TGCGTTGGCAGAGCATCGCGCAGAGGGCCCCTAAGCGTTGTGCAGTTTGATTCTTCTCGCTGTCTCTTTGCCTCCTCCTAACTCCAGGGGACAACCGGTTGAAGAAGAAGCCCCCTCCCCTGGGAACGCTGATGGACCACCGGAAAGAAGATTTCTCCTTGTTCAAAGTTTCTGACAATGAGTACAAAGTAAAAATCTCCCCTCAGCTACTCCTGGCTACCCAGCGCTTCTTATCTCGAGGTAAGACCATGGAAGAAACCGTGTCTTATTGTAGAACCACTCTTATTTACCCTACGTTTCGGATTATAAGACATACTCCCCCCCCCCCCCCCAAGAGGGTGGAAATGTTGGTGCATCTTATACACCAAATACGGCCATTTTTGGCCTCCTGAAACAGTGGGGGGTTCCAGATCCCGGTGCAACGGGACCAGATGTCCACCACACGCAGCTCACACACGCGCAGTGTTCATATGTGTACTTGCCACCCGCGATGCTCCAGCTGCTCAGTGGAGCGTTGCACAGACCCTGTACGCTCCATGTGCAGAAGCCCCGAAAACCTCAAATACTGGTAAGGAGCGCAGGTGGCCGAGCCCTCGGAAGCACCGTACTGGAACGGTACCTGGTGCTCCCGGCAGGCACCGGTATGCCCATACCAGGGCGTACCAGTCGTAACCCATCACTGTCCTGAAACCCTTCCCCAGGTGTCCTGTTTTCGCGAAATTATTTGCAAAAATGGGACATGCGGGGGTGGGTGGGAGGCTTACAGAGTGCTCCTGGGGGCCAGAGAAGGCAAAAATGGGATGTGTAGGGGGGGTGGTGGTTTAGGAGGCCAAAAACAGGCCTGTTTTTTTGCAAAAATGGGATGCGCAGAGGGTTTGGGAGGCTGGGGCGGGCAAAAACTTTTCTTTTGTTGTTTTCCTCCTCAAAATCTTGGTGTGTCTTATAGTCCGAAAAATACAGGTGTTTTATTTTATTTACTTGTATCTCGCCTTTATTATTTTTTACAAATAACTCACGGCAACAAACATCCTCAAAGTAACTCAAGGCAACAAACTCTGACACAACTTCCTCATCCCCTTTTCTTCCACAACAACAATCCTGTGAGGTGTGTAGGACTAAGAGAGAGAGATTTATGTTGATTGCTTATTTGCTCTCCTATGACTACCACTAAGCATTGTATCTTATGATTGACGATGAGTGTATTTTTAGGATGACTATGGTGATGATTTATCCCTTAGAGCAGCAGTTTTCAACCTGTGGGTCGCGACCCCTTTGGGGGTTGAACGACCATTTCACAGGGGTCGCCTAAGACCATCCACCTCCACAGGCGTCGCCCATGCTCAGGAGCACGTCCTGAAGCAGCAGGTGCATGAAGAGCGCCGGTGGTGAAGCAGCCTCCTCCCAGCTCCGGGCGCGGGTTCTTCTGGGTGGCGGATCAGCCTCGGCTCCTCCAGACGTCCAAAGTGAGCATGGTCGGCGGTGCTGCTTCAGCCCAGCCGCCTGCACAGGGGCTCGAAGGCACCCAGAGAGCAGGAGACTGGTGGGGCAGTCAGGCCACCCGCTTCAGCCGGCAGGATGGGCTCTCGCCCAGGCAGGCGCATGCCGGGATTCAAGCCGCCTTGGGCCTGGATGCTGCCTTTGCCTCCCCCGCTGCTGGTCCTGTCCTCCGGGCTAAACTGAGCTCAGAGGCTTTTTGGGCCCCGGGAAGGGCTGGCAAGAGAGGCCGGAGGGGAGGACAGGCCCCGCCCACCCATTCCTTCCGTCCCGAGGAATTCCACTTGGGACGGAAGCACAGTTTGATGTAGCTTAAGCCCCTATTTAAAATCCCATTTAAAGGGCAACTTCTTAATCTGTGTTAAATTGATTGCTCGTACGAATTCACCGCTATGTTCTCCCACGTCTGGTTGTAATGATTCTTGAGAAAGAAGAAAGAAAGAAGGAAGGAAGGAAAGAAGGAAGAAAGAAGAAAGAGAGAGAGAGGGAGGGAGGGAAGAATGGAAAGAAAGAAAGACAAAAAGAGAGGGAGGAATGGAATGAAAGAAGAAAAGAGAGGGAAGAATAGAAAGAAAGAAAGAAAGAAAAGGGAGGGAGGAATGGAAAGAAAAAGAAAAGGGAGGGAGGAATGGAAAGAAAGAAAAAGAAAAAAAACTGGGTGGGTGGGGGGAATGGAATGGAATGTTAAAAAAGTAAACTTAATAAAGTGAAACTCGCGTAAGCCACGAACTGCTGCTGGAGGATGGGCTGAGGTCATTTTATCCTGGAAAATCCCAGCTTGGCTGATCTTCTCCCAAACCAAGATTGGCACATTAATCACTATGCTTTAATTATATTCAATTTGTAATAATGAAAATACATCCTGCACATCAGATGTTTACATTATGATTCATAACAGTAGCAAAATTACAGTTATAAAGTAGCAACAAAAATAATTTTATGGTTGGGTGTCACCACAACAAAGGATCGCAGCATTGGGAAGGTTGAGAACCTTCATGTATCTGCACCAAAGACAAATTCCTTGTATGTCCAATCACACTTGGCCAATAAAGAATTCTATTCTATAAAGAATTCCATTCTATAAAGAATTCCATTCTATAAAGAATTCTATTCTATAAATTCTATTCAATGAAGAATTCTATTCTATGAACAATTCTATTCTATGAAGAATTCTATTCTATGAAGAATTCTATAAAGAATTCTATTCTATGAAGAATTCTATGAAGAATTCTATTCTATAAATTCTATTCTATGAAGAATTCTATTCTATAAATTCTATTCTATGAAGAATTCTATTCTATAAATTCTATTCTATGAAGAATTCTATTCTATAAATTCTATTCTATGAAGAATTCTATTCTATAAAGAATTCTATAAAGAATTATATAAAGAATTCTATGAAGAATTCTATTCTATTAAGGATTCTATTCTATGAAGAATTCTATGAAGAATTCTATGAAGAATTCTATTCTATTAAGGATTCTATTCTATGAATTCTATAAAGAATTCTATGAAGAATTCTATTCTATGAATTCTATAAAGAATTCTATGAAGAATTCTATTCTATGAAGAATTCTGTAAAGAATTCTATGCTATTAAGAATTCTACTATGAAGAATTATATTCTATTGAGTTGCCAAGATATGCAGACTTCTGCTTTAAAAAAACCAACTGAATATGATGCAACTTTTCCCCTTGCCTCTCCTGTTGCCCTCCCCCCCTTCCCCTTCTCCTCCAGAGGTGGATCTCTTCAGCCCAGGCCGAATCTCGGAGAAGGTCCTGTTGCATCTGCTGCAGCACCCCAGCGTCAACCAAGAAGTGAAGTTTGACGACTGCAACCGCTTGGCCGCTGAACATTACTTGTATCAGCGCAACCAGCCGGTCAATTACTTTGTGCTCATCCTGCAGGTACTCTGCGTCTCGGGCGCGCACAGGGAGGGCCTTGAGGGAGGGTGGGAGGCCCGGGTTCAAGAACCAGGTTGGAGGCTAAAGCAACTTCCGAGAAACGAGGCCAACGTCTAGGAAACTTAGCATGTAGCACTTAGACTTATATACCCCTTCACGGTGTTTTTACAGCCCTCTCTAAGCGGTTTACAGAGTCAGCCTCTTGGCCCCCAACAATCTGGGTCCTCATTTTACCCACCTCAGAAGGACTGAAGACTGAGTCAACCTTGAGCTGGTCAGGATCGGACTCCGGGCCTTGGGCAGAGTTAGCCTTCAATGCTGCATTCTAATCACTGGGAGGGAGGGAAGGAAGGAAGAGCACTTAGACTTATATACCGCTTCACAGTGCTTTTACAGCCCTCTCTAAGCGGTTTACAGAGTCAGCCTCTTGGCCCCCAACAATCTGGGTCCTCATTTTACCCACCTCAGAAGGACTGAAGACTGAGTCAACCTTGAGCTGGTCAGGATCGGACTCCGGGCCTTGGGCAGAGTTAGCCTTCAATGCTGCATTCTAATCACTGGGAGGGAGGGAAGGAAGGAAGAACACTTAGACTTATATACCGCTTCACAGTGCTTTTACAGCCCTCTCTAAGCGATTACAGAGTCAGCCTCTTGCCCCCCAACAATCTGGGTCCTCCTTTGACCCACCTTGGAAGGATGGAAGGCTGAGTCAACCTTGAGCCTGGGGAGAGTCGAATTGCCAAGTTGCAGGCAGAAGTAGCCTTCAGTACTACTCTCTAACCACTTCGCCAACACGGCTCAAACAACGCAACCTGGCAGACCTAGCTCAGGAGGAGCAGGCGTTCACGTGAAGTGAGGAGTATTTCCAGTAGATGATCATTGGTCACAGATGGGCCAATGGGCCTTGCACTGAGCAGGGAGTTGGACTAGACCAGTGGTGTCAAACTCAAGGCCCGCAAGCCGGATGCAGACGGTGGGGTGCTTAGATCTTAGCCCGCGGCCCTCCCAGGCCCTCCATTTTCACCCTGTAGCCTCCTGTAGGCCTCCTGTAGAGCCCTCTGCCAGCAAACATGGAGCCTGGGGGTGGGGAATCATCTTAAGACTTGTGGACCTAAACTCCCAGAATTCCCCAGCCAGCCATACTGGAAGGCAGCATGGAGAAGAGTACATGTGGGAGGACTGCGCCACTGTATAAATGGGGAGGCATGGAACCGACCACTTTCAATCCTTCCATAAAACCTATGCAACTGGAAGACCTTCACATTAGCGCTTAGTTGGTCTTCGTTCCCAAGGCTAATTTTGCTCAATGGTCAAAATAAAAGGGATGCCATCTGCGGCATCGCTTCTTACCCGGAATTCAAAATGGTCCAGTCCATTGTGCCCATTTGCTTGCATGCCCTTTCTGGGGCATAAGCAGAAAGCCATCACAGGACTTCCCATCTCCTGAATCAAAAGCCTGAAATGCTGCTCTTCGGCCACTGGCATTTTTAATCTCTCTGGGCTGGGATAAGTAGCGAGTCCTAATGCCAGCTGGGAATGGGAATGGAGAAGAGGTGAGATGCCAAGCCAAGAGGAGGCTGGATTGCTGAGATAGAAGGATTAGATTGTGTTCTCTGCCCTCAGTGGGCTCTGGAAACTCGCTATTCAATCCATAGCACAATCCCTATGTTGGATCTACGGTAGCATTGATGTTCTCCATAACAAGGTCTATGGCAACTCGCCACAGGCAACTTCATCACCATCACTTAACGACCTCATAATCCCTTGCGGGGTGGAGTCTGGGCAACCGAGTGGAGTTAGCAGAGTGTTGAATGGCCGGATGCCCTTCCTTCCCTCTCACCTTTGTTTCAGCAGATATATTCTCATTGTACCCAGAGAGAGAAATATCTGCCTCTACCTGGGATTGAACTCACAGCCTCCTGATTTGTGAGGCGAGAGCTCCCCCTCTAGGCCACTGCACCATTCCTCGCCACAGCCAACTTTGACGCAGCCAATTCGCCACAGGGCAGCTCGCCACGGGACAAAGAGTTACACTAATATCGAAGAAATAGCAGAATAGAGCCATGAAAGAAAGGATGCCAAAGGAGGGACAACATGAAATATGAAGATGAAAATCAAAATATTGTTTAAATTATTTTAAAGAATTGAATTGAATTGTCCTGTGGTGAGTTGGCTGCGGCAAGCTGTCCCATTTCATCCCTAAGGTACAGGGAAGGTTGAATCCAGCATATATGTCCATGCTTTATCTGTCTATAAGATACGTCTGTCTGTCTGTCTGTCTGCCAGGCTCTCTTGTCCTCCCCAGTCTCCCTGAGTTTACCCAAATTCACGTTCATTGAGTCGATGACACTATCTAACCATCTCACCCTCTTCCATCCCTTTCTCCTTCCCCTTTCCCTCTTTCCCAGCCTCAGGGTCTTCTCCAAGAAGCCTTCTCTTCTCATTTGGTGGCCAAGTATTTCAGCTTCAGGACCTGTCCTTCCGAAGGACAGTTAGGGGTTGATTTCCCTTTAGGAAAATACTGTATTTTTCAGAGTATAAGACGCTCTGAAGTATAAGACATACCTAGCTTTTGGGGAGGAAAACAAGAAAAAAAAATCTGCCTCTGCCTCCCAGCAATTCGCCTCCTTGCAGCAAACAGTCTCTTTCAGTTTCAGTTTAGCCTGATTAGCACAAGGGGGGGGGGGAATCTGCCTCTGCCTCCCCACAATTTGCCTCCTTGCAGCAAACCGCATGTTTCAGTTTCAATTTCAGCACAGCTTGATTAGCACAAGCAGCTTATTCTCAATTGGATCGGCCTCCCAACTGCTTCAGACTGCAGGGATTGCCATAGCCTATTGCCACCTTCCTGCGCCTTGTTTTCAGCCTCTGTGCACCCCACTTTCTGCCGGTTGGGGGTGGCGGAGATTGGAATGGGTTGGAAATGGGGCAGGTGGAGGCTGAAAACGGGGCATACGTAGGCGGCAATAAGCTATGGCAATCCCTACATCCTGAAACAGCTCATGGTTGGGAGGCCAATTCAACCGATAATCAGCTGCTTGTGCTAAAAAAGCTGCTGAAACCGAAACAGGCTGTTTGCAGTAAGGAGGCAAATTGCTGGAAAGAGAGGCCAAAGGGTTGGGGCTGGCAGGTTGGTGGGGCTACATTCAGTGTATAAGACACACCCAAATTTTTACCTTCTTTTAGGGGCGGAAAGTGTGTCTTATACCCCAAAAATATGGTGTAACAGTTGTGGGGAATTGCGGCCATGTAGATCAGGGGTGTCCAAACTTGGGAACTTTAAGACTTGTGGACTTCAACTTCCAGAATTCCCCAGCCAGCCATGCTGGCTGGGGAATTCTGGGAGTTGAAGTCCACAAGTCTTAAAGTTCCCAAGTTTGGACACCCCTGATGTAGATGATTGATTTTCTCGACAGAATAGAGTTGGAAGGGTCCCTTGGTCATGGCAGCTTGCCGTTTTAATTTATCATAATTAATCAAGTTGGCTGTTTTCTTTTATTGCCTCCCCAAAGGAAACCACTCTAGGCAGGTTACACATATTAAAATGATAAAAACAGCAGTAGGAACAGACTGAAGGTGGAACTGCCAAAGCAACATATCAGGTTGAAAGCGCAGAGAAACAGAACTTTAAAGAGGTGAAAAGTCAAGAGGGTTGAGAACTTGACAGAGTTATGGGGTGGAGGGGAGAATCCCAAAATGGGGGCCCACACAGAGAAGATCTGTGGCCCTGTCCTATATACATACGTATATATATATATATGCTGGTCTTGTTGTATTCGGGTCTTTTCCCATGTAAGATTGAGATTGTCTTGGCAATGTTTTGGCGAGGTCCCACTGGTGTTTTCTATGAAAACAAATATATATAACATGAATAAATGTGACAATACCTCCCGCCTACCAGACATCTGGAAACCAGCCCGAGTCAACAAACGAGCCCCACCCACCACCCAGGCCATTACAACACGAAACAACGGACACACAGCCAGCACCAATCAGCACCAATCTACCAATCATGATACAACCACACACCCAATCATTCCACTTACTGAAACAACAAGATGGCAGCTCCGATCACACTTTAAGCCCAAAACCCAGCCTGAAGATGGCGAGTGAGACTTCGCCGAAACGTTGCCACGACAATCTCAATCTTACATGGGAAAAGACCTGAATACAACAAGACCAGCGTGTCTGTGTCTGTGTGTGTGTGTGTGTAAGTATGTATTGAATACAGGAACTGTGTGGCATCTGGGTATCGTTAATTTTGATATCAAATAATAGTGATAATGACCATTTTGGTAATCTTAATTCATTAATCATATTCACATTGTTATAATAACATTGTGCATAATATAATCATCTTTCAGCTTCTGATCCTTTCAGCTACATATTCATTTTAAAATATTATATAGGAATATGCATAATAATGGAAGGGGACCTAGTGACTCAGTGGCTAAGACTCTGAGCTTGTCGATCAGAAAGGTCGGCAGTTCGGTGGTTCAAATCCCTAGTGCCGTGTAACGGAGTGAGCTCCCGTTCCTTGTCCCAGCTTCTGCCAACCTAGCAGTTCGAAAGCAGGTAACAAATGCAAGTAGAAAAATAGGAACCACCTTTGGTGGGAAGGTAACAGCGTTCCATGCGCCTTTGGTGTTGAGTCATGCCGGCCACATGACCACGGAGACGTCTTCGGACAGCGCTGGCTCTTCGGCTTTGAAACGGAGATGAGAACCGCCCCCTAGAGTCAGGAACAACTAGCACATATGTGTGAGGGGAACCTTTACCTTACAGATTGTACTTAAAAGAGCTGAGAAGAATTCATATTATTCCTTCCACACCACACAACACAACAACGCACACACACACATCACCGGCTCCTCTCCTCATTTTGCCTTCTGCTTCTTCTGTCAGGGCAGGGTGGAAGTTGAGATTGGGAAGGAAGGACTGAAGTTTGAAAATGGCGCCTTCACCTATTACGGTGTCTCTGCACTTACTGCTCCTTCCTCAGGTGAGTCCTTTGCTCCGCCTAGAGGCGAGCAGCGCCCCTCAGAAGTGGGGGAGTCACCCCAGGGACCTTACTGCCAGCTCATTTTTAATTGCCCGTATTTCGGAGTTCGGTAAGTGGGACCCTCAAAAAGTTTGGTTCGCCCTTTGAGGACAGAGGCTGTTCAACTCCTATTTGGGTTGGTGTTCTGAGCCAAGCCTCCCAGGAGCATGAAGCAAACTCCTTGTCCCGACAAAAAACCCTTATATTAATTGACTCTGAATTCTGCTCATTCGCATCCAGCAAAGTCTTTCAAGGGAGGATTTATGGTCACAGACCTTATCTGGCTTGGAGAGCTGCCAGGCAGATATCTGCAGAACTTGGCAAGGAATCTTGGAGAGTCAGGAACCAATTAAGCGAACTAATTGTCTCCTGCAAACTCCACTCCCCTTTCGCTCCTCTTTTATTCCCTCTGGGAGGGGCCGTTCATCATCTACCTGTGGCCTTCCTCCCATATTGACCCCTGTTCTTTAGTTGTTTCCTTCGTCTGGCAACTCTGCGCATGTGCACACTGGGAACAGGCTCCAGCTGTTCATCTGCCTCACTCTGAAGGCAGCTGATAAACATCAGACGGCCCTTGCCCCCTCTCTGCCTCTGATGCAGAGCCGTCCTCCAAGCCTTCCGCAGACTCCAGGACTGGCCCTTGTTCCTCCCCAACCTCATCACTCTCCAAATCTGCTGCCAGCTCCACTGGCGGGCCCCTACAGTTGGTTTGCTGGTGTGAATGTGGCCACAGTGTTGCTTTTTCCTTTTCCACAGTCCACCAATCCCCCGTGTCCACTCTACGGATGAATCGTCGTGAACAGCAGGTTGACGGCACAGAGCCCACCAATTATTCAGCGTATTGCCCTGACTACACCGTTCGAGCCCTCACCGATCTGCAGTTCATCAAGGTAAAGCACCTCCAGCGATTTGCCAGGTGGAGGCGGGAGAGGAGATTGTTGTGGAACGCAGTGCAGAAATCCTCAAAAGTCCTTGGGGGTTGAGGTTTGCACAAGGCAGCGTTCCAAGTAATGCACCCATTGAAAGCAGAACTCCTCAAAGAGCAATTTGTTGGATGCATCCTATTGGCACCACTGGTGAAAGCCGACTCTGAAAATCCCTGCTGTTTTCAGCTCATTGAAATGTAAACGTTTCCCCTTCCCCTCCGTCACTGGTCACCCTGTCCATTCCCCAGCCAGCGTATTTGAAGCCTCTTCCTGTAGATTCAGCTTCCCTTGCACGGCTGGGGATCGCTGGGATTTGAACTCAGTCCTGTGAGTCTTAAACGTTTGGAGAAACCTCCCCTTTCCTTCCTCCTTTCCTCTCCTTCCCCCTCTTCCCTCCCTTCCTCCTTCCCTTTCCCCTCCCCTCCTCTCCCCTCCCTTCCCATCCTCCTTTCCTCTCCCCTCCCCTTCGTCCTTTCCTCTCTCCTCCCCTTCCCTCCTTTCCATTCCTCCTTTCCTTTCCCTTCCCCTTCGTCCTTTCCTCTCTCCTCCCCTTCCCTCCTTTCCATTCATCCTTTCCTCTCCCCTCCCTTCCCTTCCTCCTGTTTATTCTCTCCCCTCCCCTTCCTCCCTTCCTATCTTCTCCCCTCCTTTCCCTTCCCTTCCCTTCCTCCTTCCCTTTCCTCTCCCTTCCCTTGCTTTGCTTTTCTTCCCTTCCCTTTCCTTTTAATTAAAGATTTCATTCTTTTTGCATTTGGCTCTGGGCTTCTTCAGGGGAGAAGAGTGGCATGTGCTAGGAGCGATAGTGGTGATTTTTACTAACCTTATTCCATTGATCTTCTGCCACATGACATCTTCTTTGCAGGTCACCCGTCTGCAGTATCTCAACGCTCTCATGGCCTCGAGGATACAGAACTCGCCCCAATCCCCTGAGGCTGTGGATCTGAAGATCATCCCCAGCAGCCAGACCAAGCTCCTGAATGACAAAAATGCGGCAACAGGTAGGTCCTTTCACGTCCTGGGCGAGTGGTTGAGACCATCCACCCCCTCCAATTTGGTTCTTGGCAGCCCCTCGAGCTCACGTCAGAAGCCTTTGCCCCCAAGAGCTTGCTGTTCTGACCTTGGCTTCCTGAGACAGTAAAAAGCGCACGCTTAGTCCCAAAAAACCCTCTTTTTATTTCAAAGGCTGTGAATTAAGTTCATTCACAGCCCACAATGAGTCCCAGATAGTTGTAAAGAGTCCTACAGTAGGCTGCCAAAGTCCTTCAGGATAAGGCTGATAAGCACCCACCTTTATCTCCCTTGAAACGCTACCAAAGACCTAATTGGCAATTAGCTTGTCAAGGCCACACGGAGCACAGAGTCAAAACAGAGCTTCAGAATTTAAACCGACCAGCATGAACCAAGTTGCTTCCTGCAAAGGATCATGTGTCTTTGCTCCTCCTTTATGTCCTATGGGAGGGGCCAACCATCTCCAAGCCTTACTCCAGAGTCACCCCTTTTGTCTTAACGGTTCTTGCCTTCTGGGAGCTCTGGGCATGCGCGCACTGGAAACAGGTTCCCCTTGTTCCTCTGCCTTGTTGATGTCCGATTTGGGAGGCTCCGGAGGCAGCATATAACTCCCAGATGGCCCTGGCCCCCTTTCTGCCTCCGACACAGAGCCCTCGTCCGAGCCTCCAGGACTGGCCCATGTTCCTCCCCAACCTCCTCACTGTCCGAATCTGCTGCCAGTTCTGCAGGCCATCAGCGGACCACAGCACCTCCGCCCTAGAAGGTGGCACTGAGAAAGGGGAAATAAAAAGGCCCAGTTGGCACCTTAACCCTAGAATATTGAGAGAAGGGGCTGCCCACATTGCTTGGGAGAAGAAAGGCAGTTAGGTGGGGAAGGGAAAAAAGCTGGCACCCTTTTTTGGGGGGGGGGGGAGCCTAGGAGAAAAGGCGATGGGGCAGGAGGAAAGGGTAGCCCAGGTGGAGTGGGTCACACCCAGGGAGTTAGAGGGTGCCCCCTCTGAAGAGACTGTCCCATGGGAGCTCCTGGGGCGGCCAAAGCTGTTTCCCACACGTCTCGCTTGTTCTCTTTCTGTGTGTCTGCTTCCAGGAGCTAAAAGCTCTTTTTCCCCCTCTTTCTGTTTCTTCTTCCTTCCAGCCTTCCCGCTCAATCTCTCTTTCTTTGGCACAATCGAAAACCGCATTTAACACAGGCCTTTCTGCCATAGCCTGGAGTCCCTTTCTTTTTTAAAAAATCACAAGGTAAATATCTTCGTATTTCTTCTTTGTTTGTGTTCTCTTTCTCTCTCTCTCTCTCTCCCCTCTCTCTCAATCCCTTTTCCTCTCTCTCTCTATCTCTCCCCCCTCTCTTTTTTCCTCTCCCTCTCTCTCAATCTTTTCCTCTCTCCCTCTCTTTTCCCCTCTCTTTTCCTCTCCCTCTCTCTTCCTATCTCTCTTCCTCTCTCCATCTCTCTCCATCTCTTTTCCTCTCCCTCCCTCAATCTCTTTCCCCCTCTCTCTTTTCCTCTCCATCTCTTTTCCTCTCTCAATCTCTTTTCCTCTCTCTCCTTCTCTCTCAATCTCTTTTCCCCTCTCTCTTTTCCTCTCCCTCTCTCTTCCTATCTCTTCCTCGCTCTCA
>NC_138559.1:6334905-6356346 GCF_964273705.1 Natrix helvetica | reverse complement strand
CCTGTGCACAGTGGCCTGATAAGACTTAGACCAGAGGTCTCCAACCTTGGCAATTTTTAAGACTTGTGGACTTCAAATCCTAGAATTCCTCAGCCAGCCATGCTGGCTGAAGAATTCTGGGAATTGAAGTCTGTCAGGGTTACGACCGATGCCCTAATAAAAAGCAGGAGCCTCAAACAAAAGTTTCCAAAACAATCCAACTTCGCAAGTTGACAAAGTCCACAAGTCTTAACCTTGCCAAGGTTGGAGACCCCCTGACGTAGACCAGGGATGGGGGAGACTACGGCCCCTTTTATGACCTGTGGACTTCAACTCCCAGAATTCCTGGCTGTCTCAGGAATCCTGGGAGTTGAAGTGCACCGGTCACCAAGGGGCCATAATTCCACACCTCACAACTTAGACAAAAAAAGGACTACAGTATTGTTTGCGACAGCTTTGGGGGGGTGTGTGTCACAAATTGACGCAAGGAAGTGAAGTTGCCGTCGTTTTACAAAGAAAACAATTCAAGTAATCGTCTCAGCCGCCCTTCCTCTGGAAAAGCGAGAAGGGGAGGGCGGGAATAAATAAATAGTCACCAGAGCCAGTACGGTACAAGTCCCGTTCCAGATTGAGAGAGAGAGAGAGAGAGAGAGAGCAAGGTAGGCTCTGGGGCACACGCTCGTTGAAGGCAGACCTTGAAGTCATGAATAGGTAGAGGCCAGTAGGGAGAACCCAGTTCCCCCAAGCAAAGGAGTTCCTATTAGAGGGGTGCCTGATTGGCATGTGTATGTCCCCCCCCTCTGGAATAGTCCGTCATGGGCAGTGGTGGGTTCCTACCGGTTTGGACCAGTTCAGACGAACCGGTAGTGGGACTGGAACTGGCAGTGACCCAGACCTGCCATGCCCCCAAACCAGTTCCTTGAGTGGCGCGGGCAGCAGCGCCATCTTGTTTTTCAGTTCCGCGCATGCGCAGAACAATTTTAATTGCACTGTGCATGTGCAACACGCATCAAGCACGTGTGTGCAAAGCATGCACACGAGCGAACCTGCAGTAGTGCCTTCCGAAGCCCACTGTTGGCCATACTTGGCCCCTTTGTCTATCGGAGGAATTGTGCTGTTAGGAGGACCGGGTGCTGGTGGAGGAGGACTCAGCCTGGCCAGCAGCACCAACGTAGACCTCCTTCTCTTGCCTAATGTACCAAGGAACGAGGTCGAGGAGAACCAGGGGTTAGCAGTGGCTGGAAATGGTGACAAGGGAGCAGCTGCTCGTGAGTCTACGACAACTCGACATGGGCAACTTGTCACGGCCAAATCGTTTGGGGTAACAAGCTCAAGGGGATTTCAACTTGGCCTACCTCCAGTGGCCGGAGAGCCTCTCCACCTCTGGAAGAACATTGCCCAGCCCTCAACCCCAACATCGGGGAGGGCTGTGACGAGATGCCCCGTCCAGGAGAGCTGCCTGCCAAGAGAACACCACTGTGGTTTGAAGTGAGGCCAGAGCATCATCATCTTCATTGAACGACCCCATAATCCAGTGATGGCGAACCTATGGCATGCGTGCCACAGATGGCACGTAGAGCCACCCTTTTTAGAAGCCAGTTTTCGCCCTCCCCAGGCTCCAGAGGCTTTATAGGAGCCTGGGGAGGGCGAAAGCAGCCTCCCCCGGATGCCCTCCGGAGGTGTGAGGGAAGCCTCTGGATGGTCCCTGAAGCCTTCGGAGCGCTCAAAACGATCCTCCGTGACTCCGGGGGGGGGGGAAGGCTGTTTTCGCCCTCCCCAGGCTCCTATAAAGCCTCTGGAGCCTAGGGAGGGCGGAAAAAGCATGTAAAAATGGGGGGGAGTGCCTGTAGTGCACGCATGTGCACTGGGGGTCACTCATTGCATTATGGGTGCGGCACACCCGCACATGACCCCCCCCCTGTGCTCTCCCCACTTATGGCACGCGAACCAAAAAAGGTTCGCCATCGCTGCCATAATCCCTCGTGCAAGTGAATGGAGCTAGCAGAGTGTTTGAATGGCCAGATGCCCTTCTTGTCACCAATGCGGAGTTTTGTTCAGCATATATATTTTCAAGTGTGACAAAAAGCTGCATCTGGCTCCCCGTATCAGCTGGGGATGCAAGAAACCCCTCCCCACAATTTTTGTTGCTGAAGAGGAAAGGCAGACATGCAGAGTTTGGTGCAAAAGAGGGACAAGGATGGTGAGTTGGTCGCAGGGTGGTGGAGGGGGAAAAAAAGGGGGTAGCCCCCACCACCACCACACACATTCAGCAGCTCCTGCTTAGGCCTTGCTGCCGGTTGGCGCACATTTGAAGCGTCTCCCGGATCCCCGTCTGCCAGTCCTTCACCAGGTCTACGGGAGTGACTGCCTCCTGCGAAGACAAGAAGAGTGGTTCATAATTAAACAATTAGTTGTTTAAACAGATAGTTAAAAAATCAGTGGAACAACTTGCCTCATGAAGTCATAAATGCTCCAACAGTGGAAGTTTTTAAGATGTTAAATAACCATTTCTCTGAAGTGTTGTAGGGTTTCCTGCCTAAGGAGGGGGTTGGACTAGAAGACCTCCAAGGCCCCTTCCAACTCTGTTATTCTATTCCCGTGATGGTGAACCTATGGCCACAGAGGGCACACGGAGCCATTTCTGAGGGCATGTGAGGGGTTGCCCTGTCATGCGCATGCTGGCCAGCTGATTTTCGGCTGTTTTTTGCCCTCTGGAGGTTTCGGGGAACCCTCCTGAGGGAGAAAAATGGCTCAACGGGAAACCCGGAAGTCCATTCCCCAACTTTCGGTTTGCGGGTTGTGCTGTTTTTTGCCCTCTCCAGGTTCCTAGAAAGCCTCTGGAGCTACTGGGACCACCAGAAGGCCTCCTGGGCAGGTGGGGCAGGCCATTTTTGCCCTCCGGAGGCTCCAAGAAAGCTGTCCACGCATGCACGGGGCAGCAGGGGGGTCATGCGCGCATGCACAGGGGGCACCGCGCCAGGGGGCATTATGGAGGTGGGCAGGTGAGCGCACGCAATAGGCACCCGAGTCGAAAAAGGTTTGCCATCACTAGAATAGGATCTACTTGAGCAGGGGGCTGGACTAGAAGACCTCCAAGGTCCCTTCCGGCTCGATTCTGATTCTGGACGTTGTTTCTGTCGCCTTTTGAACAAGCACCTTTGGGAACTTACTTTCTCTTATTCAGCAGCATGCTAGTCCTCAGGAGGAAGGGCTAAAAACTACTCCTGACTCTTTGCTGCCTCTAATCACTGATCATCGAAGTAGGATCTTTTTTTTACTATACGCAGCGAACATAAATCTGTAACTGCTGTAAAGGGACTTAACCACGGTGGAGATTCAGCCGAACTGGCTGTTGCAAGGACCGGCTGGCCCCGCCCACCCCTCCCCTTCCAGGAGTCTCCAGGCGGCCCATTCGTCATGACAGGTAAGTGCAGGGCCTTTGCGGAGGCTCTGGAAGGGCGAAAAGTGGCCTTACCGGAAGTCCAGAAATGGGCCCAGGGAAGGCCGTTTTTGCCCTCCCAGAGTCTCAGGGAAAACCTCTGGACCCTGAGTCAGCCACGCCCCCATGGTCACGCCCCCCCCCCCCCCCCAGCAACTGGGGAGAGAACAGGTAAAAATTTTCAATCCCACCCCTGAACCTAACCAATATTCCCACCAAACTGAAGGGCGCTTGCAGAAAGTTTTCACCTACTGTGCATTGCAACTTTGCCCCCACTCGTAAAGTCTACCTTCCACCCCATCCCATGCCTGCTGTTGCTCCTCAAAACTACAAGATCATTTTTCCTCCCTTTTGCTTTTTTAACCCTGGTGTGGTAACTTTCCATCAAAAGAAACTGATGTAATGGAGGTACATTTTATCCTGACTTCTTCAGCTATCCGGGACCATTCCAGCCACTGCAAGATACTCCTTGGGGTGGGGAACTATCCTACATGCCGTCCTGGGATAAGAGGAACATTTAAGGCAGGGGTGTCCAAACTTGGGAACTTTTAAGACTTGTGGACTTCAACTCCCAGAATTCCCCAGCCAGCCATGCTGGCTGGGGAATTCTGGGAGTTGAAGTCCACAAGTCTTAAAGTTCCCAAGTTTGGACACCCCTGATTTAAGGGGTTAAATTATCGGTGTCCAACCTTTGGCCATTTTAAGACCCCTGGACTTCCAGCTTCCTGAATTCCCCGGCCAGGTTTTTTTCTGTGCTCACCTCATTCTGGATGTTAAGATTTGCCCCGTACATCAACAAGGTCTTTACCGCCTGGAATCGTCCTAGCCTGACCGCGTCGTGAATGGGTGTATCTCCTTCCTGGCCAGAGAAAGAGAGAGAGTCTGCATTCACACAACACACTTTAACTTGGTTACGAATTAACTTTTATCTTTTTCTGGTCTCGCACGGTGGTTTGGACTAACCGAACAGACTTGAGTTTGGGTTTGCGTTTCAGGTTAAGCTGCTAAAAACCAAGTCTCAAGTAACCAAGTTTGATGCGTAGTCCCAATGCAGCTTATTGCAGGGGTGTCCAACCGTGGCAACTTTTAAGACTTATGGACTTCTGGAAGTTGAAGTCCACAAGTCTTAAAAGTTGCCAAGGTTTACCTTTATCCTGTTGCGTCCTTAGCAACGGTGGGCTTCACATTTTCTTACCACTGGTTTGCCGCCTGTGCGCCCGCTCGCTTTGCGGGCGCACACGCCCCTTCCGTGCATGCACCTGGCCCTTTGTGCATGTGCTTTGTTTGCGCACACCCCTTCCGCGAATGTGCCCAGCCTCAAAAGCGTGCCTAAATAGGACAGCATAGAGCCGGGTGGGCAGGCTCACCCGCGATTTCCACTACCGTTTCGGGCAAACCGGTACGATCAAGCTGAATACCCCCTCTGCTCCTTAGCGACCGAGTGAAACCTATTTTGTAGATACAGCCAATTTAAAAAGTCTCCTCTATCTTGCTCCTTCAAAAATGGGAAGGGGACTACTGGAAAAGCCCACCTCAGCCAGCAAAGACCCTGCCCAGCCCTTAAGAGTGGCATCATTGGTTAGGAAAGAGAAGAAAATGTATTACATGACCTGGTTCATCCATTGCACCAAGACATCATTTGCATGGACTGGATTCGTGCTTTGCAAAGAAACAAACGATAACGAAGCCAAGCGGACTCTGAATATTCTCCAGACCCATCGCATTAGGCCAGAAAAAGTTTCAGTGTTGAGCTTTGTATGTTTGGTAAATGAAGTAGTTGCATTTTAATAACTTGGAGTCAGGTGTATATGAGCCTCAGTGGCGCAGTGGTTAGAGTGTGGTACTGCAGGCTACTTCTGCTGGCTGCCTGCAATTTGGCAGTTCGAATCTCACCAGGCTCAAGGTCGACTCAGCCATCCGTCCTTCCGAGGTGGGTAAAATGAGGATTGTTAGGAACAAGAGGCCGACTCTGTAAACCACTTAGAGAGGGCTGTCAAGCACCGTGAAGCGGTATATAAGTCTTAAGCGCTATTGCTATTCCTCCTTCCCTCTCCCCTCCCTCCCTCCTTCCTTCCATCCATCCATTACTGTGTCTGAAGAGAGATGTAAAGTTTAGCTAAGATCAAGAACTCAGAACACCCTTCCTCCCATCCTTTCTTCTTCCTCCCTCCCTGCCTTCCTCCCATCCTTCCTTCTTTCCCTGCCTCTTCTCCCTTCCTCCCTAACCGCTTAGAGAGGGCAGTAAAGCACTGTGAAGAGGTATATGTCTAAGTGCTATTGCTATTGCCTTCCTTCCTCCCATCCTTCCTTCCCTGCTTCTTCTCCCTCCCTCCTTCCGTCCGTTCTTCCATCCATCCATGTTAAGGGCAAGAGGTTGACTCTGTAAATTGCTTAGAGAGGGATGTGAAGCTCTGAAGCAACATATGTGCTATTGCTGTTCTCCTTCCTTCCGTCCCTCCCTCCATTCATATTTCACACTTGACAAATGGTGTGGGGCATTGGCGATTCAGCAAGATGTCAGCATCCAGTCCTTGTCTCAGCATGCGTGAACCTGGCCATTGTACGACGTTCTCTTGAGCTTTGAGAGTCCTGATCAACCAAGGTTCAGGCTGAAGCAAATCGCTTCCTTATTATCAATGTTTCTCCCACAAAAAAAGATAATTGGGAGAATGGTACCAGAATTAAGGTTGAGATGGAGAGGGCCACGATAAGGTACCCACTGCTCAGAGGTTATATTCAGCTGGTTCGGACTGGTTTGCCCAAACTGGTAGCGGAAATCGTGGGTGGGACCACCCAACCTCCCTGCTCTATGCCGTCCTATTTAGGCACATTTTTGAAGCAGGTAACATGCACAGAAGGTGCGCGTGTGAGGAAAGTACATGCACGGAAAGCCAGGCACATGTGCGGAAGAGACGCAAATGCCCACAAAGCGGGAGCATGCACAGGGCGAACCCGTGGTAACAAAATGTGAAACGCACAGCTGCCCCTGCCTTCGCATCAAGCATTCACCCCCCCACCCGGCTTCCTGCACCTTATCCTGGGCGTTGATTTTCGCTCCACAGGCAATGAGATGCTCAGCGCAGTCAGAGTGGCCGGTACGGACTGCCACATGCAGAGGGGTGCTCCATAGCTGCAACCAGAAGGAAAAGGTCCACCAAGAATCCTCGGGATGTGGCTCGTTTAGAGACAGGAAAGGGGATCCCCCTTCTTTCCATCCCTTACCTTGTCCCGGGTGGAAATCTTGGCTCCATGGCTGATCAGCGCCTTGAGGATTTCCAGATGTCCCCCGCGGCAGGCCCAGAACAAGGGGGTTGCCTCCAGCTGCACCAAGCAAAGCAGAAGATGCTCCCTAAGATCCTTCTTGGGCCTTCTCCAACCTTCCAAACAAGTCACATTCCCACTCTTGGGGTGGGGGAGTGAATGGAGAAGACCTTCCAACGCACCTCACGGGAAGTTTAGAAAGCCGATTTGGAGAAGCCGCCTATCAGTTCCCAGATAGGAAGCAGTTCCCAAACCAGTTCTATCGGTTTTCGTTCTATCGGTTCTATCACCATCTTGGGTTTTTTTGCTTCTGGGCATGCGCAGAAACATTTTTTTTTTACTACTAGCACACATCAAGCGTGCCCGCAGCCAGCCCCTAAACGAACCGGCAGTAACCCTACAGCCGGAAGTCACCCCTGCTCGGAACCACTTGGGATTGTAAGCCGTCAATGGAGACTCACCATGTCTCTTGGCTCGACTTTGGCCCCTGCTTGCAGCAACTTGTCCACGATCTCTTTGTGGCCCCGCAAACAGGCTCGATGCAGGGCTGTGCACTTGAACTGTGGCAGAGAGAGTAAAGAAGAGATTTGTCTCTGGAGGATGATTCTGCAGTCTGGCTTTCTCACCACTCTGGCCCTGGGAGGGTTACTCCCAATGCATCCTGTCTCCCTGCGTAGAAGGAGAGGGCGAGCTGGCATCTACTGAGAAAGCTTCAGCGCTGCTTGCAAAGCCCTCTGTGCCAGATACACCCCGAGGCTCACTTGTAGGCCCACACATTTTATGAAGGGAGTTGGAGGGGACCTTGTAGTCATCTAGTCAAACCCCCTGTCCAAGCAGGAGACCCTACATAAGTGATGGCTAACCTATTCCAGACCAAGTGCCCAAAGCATGTTTCCTGCCCCCCGCTGATGCGTGGCAGAGACCCAAAGACCAGCTGGCCAGTGGGAGGCATGCACGCATACGCAGCAGAGGTTGAACTGCTCATGTACCCATAGAGAGGAAGCTATGTGCCACCTCTGCATAGGTTCAGCATCGCGGCCCTGTACCATTTCTCTGAGAAGTCCTTGGTGATCTCTGAGCTTGGTTGTTTTCTTGCAGACATTTCATTACCAAACTAGGTAACATCTTCAGTGTTAATGCTGAGTAGCACTGATGCTATGGCTTACTTTGGTAATGAAATGTCTGCAGGAAAACAACCAAGCTCAGAAAGCACTAAGGACCC
Organism: Natrix helvetica; assembly: GCF_964273705.1. Lineage (NCBI taxonomy): Eukaryota > Metazoa > Chordata > Lepidosauria > Squamata > Natricidae > Natrix > Natrix helvetica. Next base: position 6,348,445 of record NC_138559.1, on the reverse strand, counting down.
CTTCAACCCTGAGCTACAAATATTCTCCTTTATTGGTGCTACTTTCTCTACCCAAAGGTGCTTTTTCCAAAAAGATAACTGGACTTTTCTTTTTAAAAACATTTTGCTTCTCATCCAAGAAGCTTCTTCAGTTCATGAGAAGCAAAATGTTTTTTTAAAAAAACCAAAGTCCAGTTGTCTTTTGGAAAAAGCACCTTTGGGACAACCATGACCTGGATGAATAAACGGTGGCCTAGAGGTGGAGCTCTCGCCTCACAATCAGGAGGCTGTGAGTTCGATCCTAGGTAGAGGCAGGTATCTCTCAGAATATATACACAGAATATATCTGCTGAACAAAACTCTGCATTGGCAACAGGGAAGGGCATCTGGCCACTAAACCACTCTGCTAGCTCCTTTCAGTTGCCCAAACTCCACCTGGTAAGGGATTATGGGGTTGTTAAAAGATGATGATGACCTGGATGAATGAGAATCTCATTAGTTTCTCTACCCCACAAAAAACCTATTCAGCTGATGAAAAATGAGGCATCGGAAGAGAAGAGAATCCACTTGGAGATGCCGAAGCTCTCTCTTCCGCTTGAAAAATTCCCATCAGGCTGGCCCTCAAGGAGCAACTTTGCAGAATTACAGACTTTTCACATGCCAGAACTTTTAAGTGCAGCAAACAAATGTGATCCTAAGGCCACCTTTTCTGTATCACTGCTCTTGGGTGGTTTGAAGAGAGAAAAAAAACCACCCCCATTTCTTTAAAAAAAAATTTTTTTAAAAAAATTAAAGATCAAGGTGGCTCAACGTTCAATAAAAGGACATGTTTAAAAAGAATAATTATTGAATGCAAAGATATTCTCCTTTCCTGCAAAGCAAACGGTCATCTTCCAACCAATCTTTTCATAAATGCTGCCACACGCCAAAACACGCATGGCATTTTTACCATGATCCTTTGAAAAGAGATTCCAAAGGCAAACATATTTTTTGTCCCGAGACAAACTTTTTTCCCCATATCTTTTAAAAATAAAATGCTACTTAATGGGTGGAAGGAAAAGGGAAACAGAGTGCCTCTCCTAAAACAAAATGTCCTTTCCAAACTTCCAAGTCTGAAAAACAAGTGCATTATTCTGAACGATGTTTCTAAATTGTTGGAAGAAATGTCCTCCTGGGTTCAGTTCCAAGTGGGGAAAAAGACACTGGAAACATGGAGGCTGCTTGGAAAGATGCTTTTAATGGTGGACAGGATGCTGGGGGAAAAAGGGAAGAGATGCCGAGGGTGCCCTGGTTTTATACCCTCTCTGGGCCCCACCTTAGAGCTTCCTGTTCCTGTGTAAGGAATGTACTCTGATTGGTGGTCAGACTCCCAGGGGGCGGGGGACTTAACTAACTTTGTAGGCTGTCCTGAGTCCCAGGCTTGGTTGAGCCTTGCTGGGTGATGCAGTCTTCCCAGGTGCCACATGGTGAGATGAGTAGAGGGCTAATCTTATCATGTCCTGAGGGCCGTGTCTTAATCCCATCACCCTGCATCTGAAGGGGTGTAGGACTTTGTTATGTAGAATAGACTGACTCAGGCCTTAAATGGCCCATTGACAAAGGTTGGGGGTGTGTGAGTTTCTGCTTCCCTTTGGGGGTAATATTCTGCCCTTTTAATATCCTGAAATTAAGACCTCCCTGGATAATAAGCCCAATTGGGCTTTTGAGTGCATGTGCTAAAAGAAGCCCTCCCCGAAAATATTGCAATACAGCAGCAGCCATGAGGTGACCACGCTCCCTGCCTCCTGCACCCCAAAAATAATACTTCCCTGAAAATAAGGCCAAGCGCTTATTTCGGGGGTCAAAAGGAAATAAGGAGAGAAGCAACTTAGAACTGAGGAGAAACTTCCTGACAGTGAGAACAATTAACCAGTGGAACAACTTGCCACCAGAAGTTGTGAATGCTGCAACACTGGAAGTCTTTAAGAAGATGTTGGATAGCCATTTGTCTGAAACAGTATAGAGTTTCCTGCCTAGGCAGGGGGTTGGACTAGAAGACCTCCAAGGTCCCTTCCAACTCTGCTATTGTATTGTATTATAAAATAAGACTCTGTCTTCATTTTCAGGGAAACACGGTATTTCCTAAAACATTTCATTTTTCCAGGATATGGGTGGGTGCTAACTTCCTACATTACCCAAAGTATTTGCCGGTATTATGAATGGCTCAATTAAAACTCCCACAATTAATCAAACACCAGGAATCTTTGCTGGTTGGGGAAGGATTGTTCCCATCACCCCTAACGATGGGCAGGTGGCTTATCGCTGCTAGAAATGATAGCCAAGCAAATTCTGGAAGGTTGCTTGTGCTTTTGCCTGTATAACTCTGCATTACAGTTTTTAATTTTGGATATTTCCCCCAAAATATCCATCTGGTCTATAGATGTGACTCCGTCAATGCACCTGGTAGTCAGCAGGTGGCGCTTGAGTACCTTGATGCTGTAATGAGACCAATTCAAATGGCAGAAAACCACTAGGGGAAAAAACAAAAATTTGGATGTATAGCTCAGAAAGAGGGAAGGGAAATCCAGGTTTTCTGCCTCAATTCATTGAGATGTCCTGATATATCACCAAAAACAGGTATTGTAGAGCTAAGCTCCCTTTTTATGACCCTGTGGGTTCCTATTCAGGGGCTATAAATAAAAAATGTTAGAATATATGAAATATTAAAATGAAACTGCTTTCTGTTTCAAATTCAAGACATCTTGGGATTTGCTTCTCCCTGTTGTGGCCTGGCAGCACAGCTGGCAGCAGATTCAGACAGTGGGGAGGCTGGGGAGGAAGATGGGCCAGTCCTGGAGTCTGGGGAAGGCTCTGATGAGGGCTCTGTGTCAGAGGCAGAGAGGAGACCAGAGCCGTATGCCAGTTATCAGCTGCCTTTGGAGTCGGACAGCAATGAGGAAGACAAACAGCTGGAGCCTGTTCCCAGTGTGCGCCTGCGTAGAGTTGCCAGACGAAGGGAACAGCTAAAGAACAGGGGTTGACTTGGGAGTAAGGCCACAGTTGGTCGATGAATTCCCCAGAGGGAATAAAAGAGGATGGAAAGGGGAGTGGAGTTTGCAGGAGACCATTAGTTTGCTTAATTGGTTCCTGACTCTCCAAGATTCCTTGCCAAGTTGTGCAGAGATCGGCCTGGCAGCTCTCCAAGCCAGATAAGGTCTGTGACCGTAAATCCTCCCTTGAAAGACTTTGCTGGATGTGAAGGAGCAGACTTCACAGTCAATTAATAAAAGTCTTTTTTGTCAGGATCAGGAGTTTGGGAAGCCTCAGTCAGAATTGTCACACATCTTTCAGATGAAAGGTCAGACTCTTGGCAAATGATGTAGGGCAGTGATGGCGAACCTATGGCACGCGTGCCACAGGTGGCACATGGAGCCATTTGTAAGGGCAAGCGAGGTGCTGCCCTGTCAGCTGGCCAGAGCACATGCATGCGCTGGCCAGCTGAGTTCACCCTTTTTTGAAGTCATTTTTTGCCCTCCCCAGGCTCCAGAGACTTTATAGGAGCCTAGAGAGGGTGAAAAGAGCCTCCCCTGCCCCCCTGGAAGACTTCTGGAGGCTTCATGAGCTTCCCTGAAGCCTCCAGAGCGCAAAAAACCAGCCCTATGGGCAAACCGGAAGTTCAGGAACAGACTTCCTGTTTGCTTGGAGGGTCGTTTTGACTGCTCCGGAGGCTTCAGGGAAGCATCCTGAAGATTCCTGAAGCCTTCGAGCGCTCAAAACGACCCTTCGAGCAAACTGGAAGTGACTTCCTGTTGGCTCGGAGGGTAATTTTGACTGCTTCTAAGGTTTCAGGGAAGCATCCTGAAGGTCCCTGAAGCCTCCGGACGGCTTCCAGGGGGGGCTGTGTTCACCCTCCCCATGCTCCTATAAAGCCTCTGGAGCCTGGGGAGGGTGAAAAAAACATACAAAAATGGGGAGGTGCGCCTGTAGTGCGCACATGTGCACTGGGGAGGGTCGCGCATTGCATTATGGGTGCGCCTGCAAACGACCCTCTTGCGCTCCCCCCACTTATGGCACGCGAGCCAAAAAAGGTTTGCTATTGCTGATGTAGGGGGTAAGTGTTCCTTGGTGTCCCCACCATACCTTGTCATGGATATTGGGGTCCCCTCCATCGGCCAGATATTTATCGATAACAGGAATCCGCTTCTCCAGTGCAGCATCAAGAAACTGCTCTGGCTCCACCGATTCTATCTAAGAAAAGAAAAGACAGAAATCACCTCAGATTTGTTTTACTGGGGGCTCAAAAGGAGAGAGTGCATAAGGGAGGGAGAGTCGAAACAAGTTAAGTGCGGGGAGTTTCAGGCTGCCATTTTGACTTTTTTTGACTCCCTGTGGCCCCTGGAGGATGGTTCGTTTCCTGACAATGAGAACCATTAATCTGTGGAACAACTTGCCTCCAGAAGTTGTGAATTCTCCAACACTGGAGGTTTTTAAGAAAAGATTGGATAAACATTTGTCTGGAATTATATAGGGTTTCCTGCCTGAGCAGGGGGTTGGACTAGAAGACCTCCAAGGTCCCTTCTAATTCTGTTATCCTATTCCACTCTATTCTACTCTATCCACGGAATGGTTACAGGAATTGGGTATGTCTAGTCTAGTGAAATCTGACACTACATAGGTAGTGACAGTTTTTATTTTCCTGGGCTCCAAGATCCCTGCAGATGGGGACTGCAGCCAAGAAATTAAAACATGCTTGCTCCTAGGGAGGAAAGCTATGGAAAATCTAGACAGCAGACTAAAAAGCAGAGACATCCCCCTGCCAACAAAGGTACGTATAGTCAAAGCGATGGTTTTCCCAGTTGCAATGATGGCTGTGAAGGTTGGACCACAGGAAAGGCTGAGGGCCAAAGAACGGAGGCCTTTGAACTCTGGTGCTGGAGAAGACTCCTGGGAGTCCCTTGGACTGCAAGGCCATCCAACCGGTCAGTCCTAGAGGAGATCCACCCTGACTGCTCTTTAGAAGGCCAGATCCTGAAGAGGAAACTCAAATACTTTGGCCACCTAATGAGAAGGAAGGACTCCCTGGAGAAGAGCCTCATAGTGGGCACGATGGAGGGCAAAAGAAGAAGAGGGACGGCAGAGAATGAGGTAGCTGGATGGAGTCACCGAAGCAGCAGGTGTGAGCTTCAATGGACTCCAGAGGATAGTAGAGGACAGGAAGGTCTGGAGGAACGTTGTCCATGGGGTCACGATGAGTCGTACGCAACTAATAACAACAAAGTCTAACGAAAAGAAAAACTAGGTGTGACATGATAGTCTTCCTAACCTGGAATTAAGGAGAAATTTCCTAACAATGAGAACCATTAATCAGTGGAACAGCTTGCTTTCAGAAGTTGTGGGTGCTCCATCACTTGGAGGTTTTGAAGAAGAAACGAGAGCCACTTTGTCATCGGGTCTTCTGCTTGGACAGGGTGGGACTAGAAGACCTCCAAGGTCCCTTCCAACTCTGTTACTCTGTTATTCCTTTTATTAAGAATGGCAAACTACCTTCCTCTTGTTGCCAAGGAAACACCACGGACATGAAGAAATCTTTTGTGTTTTATATAAAGAAGCCGAAAGAGAACGATAATTTTATCTTCTCGTTCCAAGTTTTTATCCGCCATCCTTTTTACATTTGTCCTTTCCAGAAATAGAGGCTTCCCCCCGAGACTGTCCTGTCTTAAAAAATAGTGCTGAGAAATGAATGAGCAAATGAAAGCAAAGGAATCTATACATGCTTCTTCTTCTTCTTCTTCTTCTTCTTCTTCTTCTTCTTCTTCTTCTTCTTCTTCTTCTTCTTCTTCTTCTTCTTCTTCTTCTTCTTCTTCTTCTTCTTCTCCTCCTCCTCCTCCTCCTCCTCCTCCTCCTCCTCCTCCTCCTCCTCCTCATACTTCATTAGATGCTGTCGATCATGTTGATGTATATGAAATGCTATCCAAAGAATGTTTATACATGTATATCAAATGCTATCCAAAATGTTTTTGGGAAAGAGGAGTAAGAGCTGAAAAACATACAGAGGAAGACTCCCAAACCGAGGAGGAGATGAAATCGCACTTAATCTGGAAAATATGTATAAAGAGTGCTAATAAGCAGCATCCTGAATAATGGGAAGCGAGCTTCCTATAATCTCCAATGTCCTCACCACTCTCTGTAGGGACTTTCTATCTCAGGCGCTGCTATTGTCACCAAACCAAATAGGGATGTGGTTTGTTAAAAAGCTCTCTGCTGTGCTTCTGTAGAAAGTGACCAGGACAGAAGGAGAAAGATATGCTCTCCTCACTAAGGATGATGCGTGGAGAGACTAGTTCAGATTGTTAATTACCTGCACCCCCAGATACTTAATATGTATCTATTATTAGTGTCTAATATTAACTCCGATAAGCAAAGGCATTTTTAGCCCTTGCCACTGTCTAATCAGGATGCTCAAGGCCAGATCTAATTTCATGGACACTTGGATCTTTCGGGGCAGCCTGACTCCTTCTCAACCATGCTGAAGATGCCCTATCGAGGTTCTGCACATTTGAGAAACCCTCCAGAATACTCACAGTAATTTCTGGCTCCTGAGGTTTGGGGAGGACCGCTTTCTTACACTTTTTCTTCTTCTGCTTGTGATGCTTGACAATGGCCGCCAAGTCTTCCAGGGTGTCTATCTTCAACCTGGCATTATTGAGGGCCTCAAGCTGGAAAAGATATTGATGGCATCAGCGTGAGGAATAATAAGCTCGCTGAAGTCGGGGCACCAGATCTGAGCTGCAGATACCTAGAAGGGCCCCAAGAGGGAAGGAATCAGCATTCTAGGCCTCTTTGCTGCCTCTAGAGGTCAGTCAGAGTATGGTAACCTTTTATAAGGCTTCCAGGGCCCAAGTAATTCCTCAACTGGGGTAATCCAAAACATGCTTCCTACAAAGATTGCACCCCCTACTCTAGTAGCTTAATTAGAGTCCGTATGATGATACTCTTTCATCTAATAGCAATATTACTTAGACTTATAAACGGGTGGGATTCAGACGGTTCGCACCACTTCGGGCGAACCGGATATTAATTTTGTATCCAGTTCAACGAACTGGTTGTTGCAAGGACTGGCTGGCCCCACCCACCCCTCCCCTCCCAGGAGTCTCCACGTGGCCCCTTCATCATGCCAGGTAAGTGCAGGGCCCATGTGGAGGCTCTGGGAGGGTGAAAAACGGGCCTCCTGGATGTCTGGAAATGGGCCAGTTTCCAGCCTCCGAAACCTGGGGGGAGACCATTTTCCCCCTCCTGGAGGCTCAAAGAAAGCCTCTGGAGGCTGGGGAGGGTGAAAACTCCCCCCCCAACCGCCACCATGGTGCAGGAGGCTGTGTAGGCCACGCCCACTATGGCCACACCCATTAGGTGTTCTGACCTAAACTTCCCCAGCAGCACGAAGCCGAGTCCTCGTCCCGATAAACCCCTTTTATTTAAATGACAGTGAATTCCTCTCCAGCAAAGTCTTTCCTCTCCCACAGCCTTTCAAGATAGGTCACAATGACTGACCTTGATCAAGCTTGGAGAGTGGCCAGGCTGATATCTTTCAGACACTGCAATCCTTGGCAAGAATGCAGGAATGAACACATTGTCTCCTGCAAACTCCACTCCCCTTTCGCTCCTCTTTTATTCCCTCTGGGAGGGACCATTCATTGTCCACCTGTGGCTTTACTCCCGTCGACCCCTGTTCTTTAGCTGTTCCCTTTGTCTGGCAACTCTGCACATGCCCACACTGGGAACAGGCTCCTGCTGTTTGACTGCCTCACTGATGTCTGACTGCAAAGGCTGCTAACTCCCAGATGGCTCTGGCCCCCTCTCTGCCTCTGACACAGAGCCCTCATCAGAGCCTTCCCCAGACTCCAGGACTGGCCCGTGTTCCTCCCCAACCTCCTCACTGTCCCAATCTGATGCCAGCTCCGTTGGGCGCTGGTGGGCCACAACAAAAGGACTCACCTTCTTCTTCTTCTCGTCTTCCGCTTTCTGCTTCTCTCTTTCCACTGATTCCCACCAGGGCCCAGCCGGACCGGAGCGCCAACGTTCAGGCTCCCAGGCTGTGCCTCTCGTGCGTGCTGCAAAACAGCCAACTTTCTCTTCGGGCCGTTCCTCACTTACCTACAGAAGGAGACCAGAGAGGAAAACAGTCACAAAGAAGGAGGCTGTGGGTCATGCGAGGCCTTCCGAAGCATTTTAACACCCCGAACGGGGAGCTGTTAGGAGCAGGGTGGATTTGATTCAAATCAAGTTTAAATCAATCATGACTTTTTCCTAGCGATTTAAATCGTGATTTAAATCATGATTTAAATCAACCATGACTTTTTCCTAGTGATTTATGTCATAATTTAAATAACCATGACTTTTTCCTAGTGATTTAAATCGTGATTTAAATCAACCATGACTTTTTCCTAGTGATTTAAATCATGATTTAAATCAACCATGACTTTTTCCTAGTGATTTAAATCATGATTTAAATCAACCATGACTTTTTCCTAGTGATTTAAATTGTGATTTAAATCAACCATGACTTTTTCCTATTGATTTATGTCATAATTTAAATAACCATGACTTTTTCCTAGTGATTTAAATCGTGATTTAAATCAACCATGACTTTTTCCTAGTGATTTAAATCGTGATTTAAATCAACCATGACTTTTTCCTAGTGATTTAAATCGTGATTTAAATCAACCATGACTTTTTCCTAGTGATTTAAATCGTGATTTAAATCAACCATGACTTTTTCCTATTGATTTATGTCATAATTTAAATAACCATGACTTTTTCCTAGTGATTTAAATTGTGATTTAAATCAACCATGACTTTTTCCTAGTGATTTAAATCGTGATTTAAATCAACCATGACTTTTTCCTAGTGATTTAAATCATGATTTAAATCAACCATGACTTTTTCCTAGTGATTTAAATCGTGATTTAAATCAACCATGTCTTTTTCCTAGGAAAAAGGCTCGATTTAAATCCTAATTTTTAAACAATAAAAAAATCTGATTTCAATAAAAAAATATCCAATTTTTATTTATTTATTTTTAAAAAATTCATAGATTTTTATCCACCCTGGATAAATTGGAGTGAACTGAAGGTATCCAGAAGTTTGCCAAAATTAAAAACAAAACATTGACGGCCTTAATAGAGAAGGTGATGTTTTGTTTCCCCAAATAGATGACGTGGGAGCCCAGCCAGGAAATAGAAATAGAAAGCAGCAGTTGGGAAGGAGGAGTGGGTGGAAAGGAGGGGTGAGTGGGGGGGGGGGGGAGAATTGGCATGAACCTCTTGTGGAAAAGCCAGGTTGCATTTTTTAGCAGAATGCCCTCTTGTTGGTATTCTACTTTTGGCCACCTAATTAATTCATCAGCCCTAGCAGGAGGACTATCATGTTAAAATAATGTTTTGGCAATAAAATTGGTTTATTTCTGGAGCTAATGAGTGTTGATTCATTCTATCAGCAATTCTTTTAATATTGCTTTCTTGGTTGGTTGTTGAAGTTACTTCTCGGTTACTTGTGTAGGAAGCTAGCACCCACCCCACTCCTAGAAAAATGAAATATTTAGGAAATATTTAAAAAAAAGGCAGAATATTATATTTCCCTGGATGAGAAAAGGAGAAACACGTTTTAAAGATAAAGCAGTTCCCAGCAGCTTCCTCCCTCCCACTTTGTCAAAGGGCCATTAAGGCCTGAGCCAGTCTAGTCTACATAACAAAGATCTACCTCCTTCAGGCAGAGCCATAATAGGGATCCCAAAGCCCTTTCATTACATCATCAACCCAGCACGAGTCAACCAAGCTTGGGACTCCAAAGACAGACAGCCTACAAAGTTACTAAGACCCCCGCCCCCTGGGAGTCTGACAGCCAATGGGATACATTTCTTGTACAGGAATCTCTTCCCTTTTATCTTTCAAAATCTTCAAGCCTCCCCCCCCCCCCCGGACGTCAAACCACGTGGTCCTGTCCACCATTAAAAACAGTCTTTCCCAAGAGCCGCCATATTTCCAGTGTCTTTCTCCCCACTTGGAACCGAGCCCAGATGGGACACTTCTTCCAACAAAAGAAAAAAATGAATACGGAAATGGAAATTCCAGAAATGGAATCCAGACATTCGAGTTTAAAAAGGCAACTAGGAAGGTCGTCTCAAAGGGGCCATTTGGAACTTGGTTTGTTTTTCCTTGAAGACGTTTCACTTTTTTGTCCAAGAAGCTTCTTCAGTTCCATAGAACCGAAGAAGCTTCTTGTATGAGAAGCGAAACGTCTTCAAAGGAAAAGAAGAAAAGTTCCAAATTGCCTCTTGAGAAAGGACCTTTGGGACAACCGTGATTTGGATGACTGAGAATCTCCATAGCATATAGACAATTAGGAAGGCAGAGAGGGAGGGAGGGAGGGAGGGAGGGAGGGAGGGAGGAAGAAAGGCAGGAGAAAGAAAGAAAGAAAAAGAAGGAAGGGGTGTGTGTGTGTGTGTGTGTGTGTATGTGTGTGTGTAGGAACTGGGTTGAAGGAACTGGGTATGTCTAGTATGATGAAAGGGGAGACATGTTAGCAGTCTTCCACTATCTCAGGGGTTGCCCCAAAGAAGAGGGAGTCAAGCTATTCTCCAAAGCACCTGAAGGCAGAACAAGAAGCAATGGGTGGAAACTGATCAAGGAGAGAAGCAACTTAGAATTGAGGAGAAATTTCCTAACAGTGAGAACAAAGAATCAGTGGAACAACTTGCCTCCAGAAGTTGTGAATGCTCCAACACTGGAAGTTTTTAAGAAGATGTTGGATAGCCATTTGTCTGAAGTGGTACAGGGTTTCCTGCCTAAGCAGGGGGTCGGACTAGAAGACTTCCGAGGTCCCTTCCAACTCTGTTATTCTATTCTATTCTATTCTATTCTATTCTACTCTACTCTACTCTACTCTACTCTACTCTACTCTACTCTACTCTAATATATATATAATAAACTAATAATTCTGGGAATAAGGAGAACCATCCATCTCTTTTCCCAGATGTGCCAGCTCTTCATGTTCAAAGATAAGTCTTAGGAAAATGTTATACATGATTGCAGCATATTGGTTTTATTTTATCAGCCACCCAGAATCATGCAATTGAGATGGACAATTGGACAAATTCAGTTCATCAACTTAATCACACACACCCTTCCTCGCATTCAGAAGGGCAAGGAAGGCTGCATTCAGACAATATTCTTCACTTTACTGAATTCATTCATTCGTAATTAAGTTGACCCTGATCAAATGTGGCAAACATCTGGCTTTTTATCTGACCCAGTTTGGGTTGTTCTGTGAAAAGGCACACCGAGTGGCTCTTAATCAGAAACAAAAGCAAAACGTTCTGTTTCTTGAAAGATGTAGGCATTCAGCGAACTAATTGGAGAGTGAAAGGCGTCTCTTAAATCCAAAATGACATTTTGCATTCCATCCATATCGTTTGCCAATGCAAATGACATATTTGCCTGATTGTTGAAATGATGCTGGTGCTCAGAATATGCAGATCAGCCCCACAAATAACATAAAATTAAGGTTAAACGTTAACAAGCTGAACTGCTTGATCCAGTCACTGGACCAGTGGTGGAATTCATTTTTTTTACTACTGGTTCTCTGGGTGTGGCTTGGTGGGCGTGGCATGGTGGTGTGGCAGGGGAAGGATACTGCAAAATCTCTATTCCCTCCCCACTTCAGTGGAAGGATATTGCAAAATCCCCATTCCCTCCCCACTCCAGGGGAAGGATGCTGTAAAATCTCCATTCCCTCGTCACTCCAGGGGAAGGATACTGCAAAATCCCCCATTCCCTCCCCACTCCAGGGGAAGGATACTGCAAAATCTCCATTCCCTCCCCACTCCAGGGGAAGGATACTGCAAAATCCCCATTCCCTCCCCACTCCAGGGGAAGGATACTGCAAAATCCCCCATTCCCTCCCCACTCCAGGGGAAGGATACTGCAAAATCCCCCATTCCCTCCCCACTCCAGGGGAAGGATACTGTACAATCCCCATTCCCTCCCCACTCCAGGGGAAGGATACTGTACAATCCCCATTCCCTCCCCACTCCAGGGGAAGGATACTGCAAAGTCCCCATTCCCTCCCCACTCCAGGGGAAGGATACTGCAAAATCCCCCATTCCCTCCCCACTCCAGGGGAAGGATACTGCAAAATCCCCCATTCCCTCCCCACTCCAGGGGAAGGATACTGTAAAATCTCCATTCCCTCCCCACTCCAGGGGAAGGATACTGCAAAATCCCCCATTCCCTCCCCACTCCAGGGGAAGGATACTGTACAATCCCCATTCCCTCCCCACTCCAGGGGAAGGATACTGTACAATCCCCATTCCCTCCCCACTCCAGGGGAAGGATACTGCAAAGTCCCCATTCCCTCCCCACTCCAGGGGAAGGATACTGCAAAATCCCCCATTCCCTCCCCACTCCAGGGGAAGGATACTGCAAAATCCCCCATTCCCTCCCCACTCCAGGGGAAGGATACTGTAAAATCTCCATTCCCTCCCCACTCCAGGGGAAGGATACTGTAAAATCTCCATTCCCTCCCCACTCCAGGGGAAGGATACTGTAAAATCTCCATTCCCTCCCCACTCCAGGGGAAGGATACTGTACAATCCCCATTCCCTCCCCACTCCAGGGGAAGGATACTGTAAAATCCCCATTCCCTCCCTATTCCAGGGGAAGGATTCTGCAAAATCTCCATTCCCTCCCTATTCCAGGGGAAGGATACTGTAAAATATCCATTCCCTTCCAATCAGCTAGGACTTCGGAGGCAGAGAATAGATGGGGGCAGGGCCAGCCGGAGGTGGTATTTGCCGATTCTCTGAACTACTCAAAATTTCCACTACTGGTTTTCCAGAACTGGACAGAACCTGCTGAATACCCCCTCTGCACTGGATGCAAGGGACTAAATCAGGGGTGTCAAACTCAAGACCCGTGGGCCAGATCCAGCCCGCAGGGTGTTTAGATCTGGCCTGTGGGGCACCCTGGAAATATCAAAGGACTGGCCTGTGGTACCTCTGTCAGCAAAAATGGGGCTCGTGGGGGGGCATGCCACCCGGAGCTCCGCTTTCGCTGGCAGAGGGATAGCCAAACAAACTACAACAAAACAAAAGGAAAAATGTTTCCCCTTTTGCATCTGAGCATGCAAGAAGGAGAAAGGGAAAGAGGAATGAAAAAGAAAAGGAAGGAAAGATGGGAAGAGAGTGAGGAAGGAAAAAGAAGGGAAGAAGGGAAGGAAGAAGAAAGGAGAAGGAAGAGGGAAGGAAAAAGAAGGAAAGTGGGAAGGAAAAAGAAAGGAGAAGGAAAAAGAAGGAAAGGGGGAGGAAGAAGAAAGGAGAAGTTAGAGGGAAGGAAAAAGAGGGAAAGAAGTGAAGAAAGGAGAAAGGAGAAGGAAGAGGGAAGGCAAAAGAAGAAGAGGGAGGGAAGGAAGGAAGGAAAGAGATTATAATGAGAGTGAGGGAGGGTCTGAGTCAGGAGTCAGCAACCTGTGGCTCTTCATCCTTCTGCTGTGGCTCCCTGTTGCCACTCGGTGCCACAATTTTGAGAGG
>NC_138559.1:6311071-6334705 GCF_964273705.1 Natrix helvetica | reverse complement strand
GGATTCCTGCACTGAATAATAATTTGGTCCTTCCATTCTGAAGCTGGGGAGGATCTTATGAAAAACCAACTCTCCATTGGATTTCTGGTTTTTAGGGCAGATGATGGAATGCCATAGGTACAGATACTGATTAACAGAGTTGGAAGGGTCCTTGTAGGTCATCTAGTCCAACCCCCGCCCAAGCAGGAGACCCTACACCATTTCTGACAGATGGCAATCCAGTCTCTTCTTGAAAATCTCAAGTGATGAAGCTCCCACAACTTCCAAAGGCTAGCTATAACAGATTCATAGAGTTGGAAGGGACTTGGGACCAGTATAACAGAATAACAGTTGGAAGGGACCTTGTAGGTCATCTAGTCCAACCCCCACCCAAGCAGGAGACCCTACACCATTTCTGACAGATGGCAGTCCAGTCTCTACTTGAAAGCTTCCAGGGATGAAGCTCCCACAACCTCTGAAGGCAAGTCATTACATTGAATATAGAATAACAGAGTTGGAAGGGACCTTAGAGGTCATCTAGTCCAACTCCCCCACCACCCAAGCAGGAGACCCATGCAGGATGAAGCTCCCACTTCTGAAGGCCAGTTGATCTTCCCTGAGCCCTCTTTCTTCTCCTTCCCTTCACCCATCTTGTCTCGAGGGCCCAAATTGACCAAGGCAATTTGGCTTCTGCCGAGGGCCAACCCTTTGAAGTGGTGCCCTCCCTCACTGGGAGAAGGGTGCCAGCTCCAGCTCTGACATGCCACCCATGCCACCATTCCTCCTGCCCCCAGACGAAGCAACTTCTATTTATAGGCAGGCTTTGGGATGTGAACTCTACAAAAACATGAGGTGGTGTCAGTATCCGGTCACATTTCCAGTCGGGGTAGCCGAAGGGCAGGCCGAGACAGGCAGGCGCCAGAGGCAGAGCGGGTCCCAAATCCCCTCTGTTGCCTGGGGCCTTCCTAGCAGCTCACCTAGTACAAACTCTGCCCAGGGTCCAGTAGAGCAACAAGGGGGCTTCCTGATGGATGAAGACCCCTATAGGGCCCCTCCGACAAAGCCCTCCGCCCCTCTCTCTCTCTCCCTTACAGAGCCTTCGAAGTTCATGAGACACGATACAAGCTGCATTCACACAACCCCCCGAAGCCACTCAGCAGCTGAATTTGTACCCGGGACTCAGTTTGGGGAAGGATAGTTGGCCAGCCCTTCAGGGCTTAACCGACTCTTTTTCAAACTTGGCAACTTTCAGATGCGTGGACTTCGACTCCCAGAATTCCCCATTCTGGAGTTGAAGTCCACGCATCTGGAACTTTGCCAAGATTGGGAAGCAGCGGTTTAACCTGTTGGAGAAACCAGCCATCTTGGTTGGTTTATAATCCACTGTATGGTTGCAGGAATTGGGCATGGCTGGTCTAGGGAGGAGAAGGACCAGGGGAGACATGAGACATCTTCCAATATTTGAGGGGCTGCCCCAGAGAGGCAAGCTAAGTATTCTCCAAGGCACCTGAAAGCCAGACAAGGAATAATGGATGGAAACTGAACAAGGAGATTCAACCTGGAAATAAGGAGGAATTTTCTGACACTGAGAAAAATCAACCAGCGGAACAGAAGTTGCCTTCGGAAGTTGTGGGAGTTTCATCCCTGGAGGCTTTCAAGAAGAGACTGGACTGCCATCTCTCAGGAATGGTGTAGGTCTCTTGCTTGGGCAGAGGGTTGCACTAGATGACTTCCAAGGTCTATATTCAATGGAATGACTTCAGAGGTTGTGGGAGCTTCATCCCTGGAGGCTTTCAAGAAGAGACTAGACTGCCATTTGTCAGAATTGGTGTAGGGCAGTGATGGCTTTTCATTTTCTAGACCAAGTGCCGAAACACCGCAAATACAATGTGCACATACACGTGCCCTGTGCATGCATGCGTGTGGGACCCTCCATTCCGCACCTCCCCGGTGCATGCGTGGCAGAGACCCAAAGACCAGCTGGGTGGCGGGAAGTGCACGCGCATGCACAGGGGAGTTGAACTGGGGCGAGGGCCGCATGCCCACAGAGAAGGCGCTGCGTGCCATAGGTTTGCCATTATGGGTGTAGGGTCTCCTGCTTGGGGGGGGGGGGGGGTTGAACTAGATGATCTACCAGGTCCCTTCCAATTCTGTTCATCTATACCGGCCAAACCCAGGAAATGAGCTTCTTCAGTAACTGGGTTAAGTTAAGTGGAAAACCAGCCAATCTGCTTGCTTTATGTCTGGTGAACCAAAGCATGTAAGATAACCAACCGATCATTGATGGTCTTATTAAGGAACACAACTGGGGAAGGGCCTTTTTAGGGACCGCTTGGGGACCCAGGAACTTCTCCCTGGAAAGGTCTTCTGAAATGAACCACCTGAAGCATCCCATCGCTCAGGGCACAGGAATCCTGGACCTCAGTGCTACAGAAACACAATCCCATCTTGGCATTCCCACCTTCTCGGGCCAAGAAGCCACGGAATGTCTCCATTGCTCTCCTGGGGAATTCCAGGCACCACAAGAGAGTCAACCTTCTTCTCTGCTTCCTTCCTTCTTAGGCTAACAGATTCCTAGGGATCTGGAATGATTTTCGTAAGAAGGCAAGAGGGTTTTAGGCATGATGCAACCACCAAAATAAGACACCCCTTGCTATCTTAAGACCAGGAATGGATTTGTTGATGTTTCTTGGAGAACTTCTCTCCTCCATTAGCACCCATGAAGCGTTCAGAAGATTTTCTGGGGAGTTGTGAAGGCCACCTAACTGAAGAAACAACAGCCATGCTCAAACACAGGGCTCTCCAACCTTAGCAACTTTAAGAATTGTGGACTTCAACTCCCAGAATCCCTCAGCTGGCTGAAGTTGAAGTCCACAATTCTTAAAAGTTGCTAAGGTTGGAGACCTCTGCTCTAGCTCAGCAGTCACCAACCTTTCGGACCTCAGGGACCACTAAATTCATGATGTTAAATCCCGCTGACCACTAATATGATCTGCCTAATGACCGGTTGGGATGGGCGTGGCTAGGTGGTCATGTGACTGGGTGGGTGTGGCTCACTCAATGGCTTCTACTTGCCCCTCCCCTCCCAGCCGCTCCTCGCCTGCCCGCCTGGGTTCCTTAGGACCCCAACAGAAAGCAGTTGTTGGAGCTAAGCAGCCACCACGAGAAAGAGTTGATAAAAGAGCTCAGTTCAAATTGGATCTGATCAAGAAGGAGGCTCAGTAGAAGCACCTCACTGAGGACTACGAGCATAGGCTTTCCAAGCAGATGGCCTGGTTCACCCATGTGTTGACTTAGACGGACTTCTTCTAATGTGCTGAAGCAGAAACAACTTCCTCCTATTTCACTCTGATCTAATCACATTAGGCCATTTAGAGAACAAGGCAGAACTGGAAAGTGTCCAACAGCTGGAAGACGATGGCTGTGAGTTTGGTTTTAAAAAGAACATCACGCATTGCGCAAGCAGATAAAAACTTCTGCTCCTGGGAATGGAAACCTAGTTGATTCACATCATCTGCAGCTCACAGTTCTTCAGGCATTTGCCCCCAGGCACCACAAACCCCAGCTAGGAAGCCTTCTTTCAAATGATTGATTCAACTTACATAGCCCATATTTCTATGCAGAGAACATTCAACCCTGGGATGCAGAGAGAAAATGCAGATTGGACATGGAGGATGGGCTCACAGCGACACGGGAAACCCCAAATCCAGGATAACGAGAACATTGCTATTCACAGAGCGTGTCCAAGCCAACAAACAACCAGTATTTTGGCGGTTTCACACATCTGAGTCAGGGGTGTCAAACTCAAGGCCCCGAATCCGGCCTGCAAGGTGCTTAGATCTGGTCTGCAGGGCTACCCTGGAAACAGTGAAAATGGAGCTTGCGAGGGCCACGTGTGGGACCCCCCCCACCATGCTCTTTTTCACTGACAGAGGGTTGCAGGAGGCAGCTGCAGCCGAAAATGCAGCGTGGGAGCCCATTTTCGCTGGCAAAGCCAGGAGTGGGTCCTGGCTGCCATTATTACCGGTTCGGTAGTAAAAACATTTGTGCACTCTGCACGGCGTAGGTTCATTTAAATTTTAAAACAACCTGCAGATGCCCGCAACATTAAAAAATGAATAAAAATGACATTTTTAAAATGAAGATTGGTCTGTGCATGTGCAGAACGGAAAATCAAGGTGGCCCTGCTGATCATAGAAGTGATACGGTCACGTCTCCACCGAACCGGACCGAATAGGCAGGAACCCATCTCTGGGCACAGCGCTCAGGCCACCAAGGGCACCCCCAAGGTGACTGCCATCATGCTAGCCACGCCCAACCTGGCCACACCCACCCCAGCCCCCTGTGGTCAAACCCAACCCTGATGCAGCCCTCAATGCAATCGAGTTTGACACCCCTAGTCTGAGTCCATAGACCATGTTCTCACAGACACTGGACTGCAAGCCACCATCCTATGGGAGCCTAGTTTACAGTTGCACAAACTCAGGTCTCTCATTTGGGGGAGATGGATTCAGACAATCCAAAGCTTTGGATTCTAATCTATTACAATATTGATCTTCGCCAAAAGTTTGAGAAGGCACGCAGAACTGGTGATGAATACAGGATGACATTTTGCTCAACCATTTCATATAAATTATTCATCACGGTATTCGTCACTTGCTACTGGCAAAAAAATATGATTCATTACCAGCTAGAAAATGGATCCATCACAGCGTAAGTTAAAATACCCCACGTTTTATGCAGACTCCCAGAGAGGTGTCCATTGTTAAGGCCCAGGAACAGATTAACAGAGTTGGAAGGGACCTTGCAGGTTATCTACTCCTACCCCCTGCCTAAGAAGAAGACCCTGAGAGATTCAACAGAAAGGTTTAAAAAGGATTCTGGATTTCAATCCGTACGTTTTCACAAGTGTGCCACGTTCACAAGCCTGAATGTGGATGGCTTACACAGCACTGTGTATTTGTGGTTTTATTCTTAATTTCCCCTTTGACGAAAAGCCTTTTAAGTTTTGGTGAGCAATTCTGCTCCCTTCCTGGCCCAAGGCTGAGATTTGCTCCGGTTACTGAAATGACCCAGTTTTCTGGTACATTCATCATGCGCGTTAGCTTTGCCTCACTATGCAAGAATTTAGCGCATGCACGCATCAGCCAAATTGGCACAGGGAGAGAAACACAGAGGCTTCTATGTGAGTGAGAAGCAATCTCGTTAAAAAGAAAAAAGATCTGTGCTTGAAAACAAAAATGAAATTTGAGTAGAGTCTGCCTGCATTCCCATAATGTATTTCTCATTAACCCATTTTCTGGGTTCATACAATACATGGAACCGAACCAAGCTGGTTTCACATATCACTTTCACTGAGGGGCCGGGGGAGATGCTGGAATCAGAGTTTGAATTAATCAAATTCCTATGGATGGGTTGCAAAAACAGGCATCAGAAGTTTTAACTGATCTGGAGGATCCCACGGGTGCTTTTTTCAGGAGGCAACTGGACTTCCTTGTTTTTTTCTTCTTCTGAGGGTGTTTCACTTCTCTTCCAAGAAGCTTCTTCAGCTCTGACTGGATAGTGAGGAATGGAAGGATTTATATTCCTTGCAGACAGCTGGACATTTGCCTCCTTTTAGAGGGATGTTGAAGCACTTGGAGGTTTATCTGTGTCCTCAAGGTCCTCCTCTTATATGGATATAAATCCTTCCATTCCCCACTATCCTGTCAGAGCTGAAGAAGCTTCTTGGATGAGAAGCGAAACGTCTTTAAAGAGAAACAAGAAAGTCCAGTTGCCTCCTGAAAAAGCACCTTTGCACAACCAGGGCCTGGAGGACTGAGAATCTCTACAGACTTTTAGCCATACAATTTGGGATGAAGACCCTCTGAACGGTGTGGGAGTAGGAATGGATTTCCAGAGGGAAAATTGCAGACTACAGGAACCATTTGTACCACTCAGGTGACCCTGAGGACACAGAATAACCTCCAAGTGGCCTCAAGGACCCTCTAAAAGGATGCAAACGACCAGCTGTCTGCAAGGAGAATAAATCCTTCCATTCCCCACCATCCAGTCAGAGTTGAAGAAGCTTCTTGGATGAGAAGCAAAATGTCTTCAAAGAAAAAAACAAGAAAGTCCATTTGCCTCCTGAAAAAGCACCTTCAGGACTACCATGACCTGGATGATAGAATTTCTACCGAGTTTGACCTGGGGGATGTATGTCTCCATCCCAGAGTTCTCTGCATCCTCCCTTCATAACAGCTTTATGACTAGATCTACAAGTGGGCCACCCTTCCACCCTGCTTTCCTTGCTCAAAGCAAACTCAAAAGGACTTGCTTTGTTCTGGGATTAGAAGAATAGGGTTGGAAAGGATCTTGGAGGCCTTCCAGTCCAACCCCTGTCCGTGGCAGGAGACTTTATTGAATCTTGGACAAATGGCTGGGACATCTGGGAAAAGAGATGGATGGCTCTTCTTATTCCCAGAATTATTATTTGAGTTTTCAAAATATATATAGAGTAGAATAGAATAGCATAGAATATTGGAATGAATAGAATAGACTAGAACAGAACAACAGAGTTGGAAGGGACCTTGGAGGTCATCTATTCCAACCCCCTGCTTAGGCAGGAAACCCTAGACCGCTTCAGACAAATGGTTATCCAATCTTTTCCCGAAGAACTCCAGTGATGAAGCACCCACATCCTCTGAAGGCAACTTCTGTTCCACTGATTTATTGTTCTCACTGTCAGGAAATTTCTCAAGTTCTAGGTTGGGTCTCTCCACCCATCGCTTCTCGTCCTGCCCTCAAGTGCTTTGGAGAATAGGCTGACCCCCTTCTTCCCGGTGACGGCCCTTCAAGCGCTGGGAAGGCAGCTATCCGGTCACCCCCTAATCCTTCTCTTCCTTAGCCTAGGCATGCCCAATTCCCTCAATGTCTCATCATACAGTTCATTATTTGCAGCCGTCCCCCCTCAATCCCCAACCCATTTCTTCTCGGTCTTACCAACTGCTGTATGCTGAGTATCTCCATGGTCCCCCCTTCCAGAGTCGCAATGCTCTCTCTCTCTCCAGTGACTTGCCTGGACAGCTGCATTTATTCTGTCCTGGGAAAGGGTGGATTTCGGCTGCTATCCAAAACTCTTCCGGCACCCACTTGGGCCCAGCAACTGGATTGCTGGAGTGCCATGTAACACCCGCTAAAATAACTTCATTAAATGCTTCTAGTGGGTGCCCATATCCAGAGGGATGGGGAGTGGAGGAGGCAGGGGAGTGAGAGAACAGGCCATTAACTCAACATTTCAGCTGTTGAGCCTGCCAAGCTTTTGATGAAACCTGATTGGCTTTTCCGATCAGCCCGAGATTAATGGCTGAAGCCCTTCCAGAAAAGCCATTCATCATGGAACATTTTATTTATTTATTTCGTTTGTCAAACATGTACGAGATAACAGGTATAAGTATATCCATGGACATGGACAAAGGAAACGAGTACAAATAAATGGGGAGAGTAGGACAGGGACGGTAGGAACGCTGGTGCGCTTATGCATGCCCCCTTTACGGACCTCTTAGGAAAGGGGTGAGGTCCACGCTAGACAGTTTAAGGTTGAAGTTATGGGGGTTTGAGGATGTAACAAGGGAGTCAGGTAGAGCATTCCAGGCGTTGACCACTCTGTGGCTGAAGTCGTATTTTCTGCAATCGAGTTTGGAGCGGTTTACCTTAAGTTTGTATTGATTGTTTGCCCGTGTATAATTGAGGTTGAAGCTGAAGGAATCATTGACAGGTAGGATGTAGCAGACAATTTTGTGTACTACACTTAGATCAGACCGTAGGTGGCGTAGTTCCATGTTGTCCAAGCCCAAACATTTGTGCCTGGTGGCATAAGGGATTCTGTTGTGAGCCGAGGAGTGGAGGACTCTTCTTGTGAAATAACTCTGGACTCTCTCAATTGCATTAATGCCCGATATACAGTGTGGATTCCAGGCAGACGAGCTGTATTCGAGGATTCGGTCTGGCAAAGGGTTTGTATGCTTTGGTTTGCAGTATAATGTTACAGGAGAAACTGCTTCGCAAAATTAGGTTAACAACTCTTAATGCCTTTTTGGCAATGCAATTACAGTGAGCTCTGGGGCTTAGATCATTTGAGATGAGTACTCCAAGGTCCTTGACAGAGCGAGGGTCGTCTACGAGGTCATATCCGCCCAGCTTGCACGTGTTGTTCTGATTTTTGTTGCCAATGTGTAAGACAGAGCATTTGTTGGTTGAGATTTGGAGTTGTCAGTTGTTTGACCATTCTGACACATAATCAAGATCGCTTTCCCTGCATTATGGCAGAGTTATGGCAGAGGATGGGCGAACCGAACTAGCATGTGTTCAGGACTATGATGTGTCCCTTGTTAGTGGCCTTGGTAGACAATGGAGTCCAACCCGTTAAGAAGACCCAGGATTTCCAGATTCCTGCAGCTCCCCATCAAAATTCAGCTTTTTCAAGCTCGTTAGTAGTCAGTATTTAAATGTGGTATTTGTCGTAATAGGCTGCTTCTACCCTTAGCGAACAGCAATTTGTATATTTATGGCTGAGTAATGGAGAATGTAGGAGCATTCAATGCACCTGAAAGGTGACTCACCCCGTTTTAGGAAAATGTTTCTCGTCACTTAGGAGTTTTAATTCCAAAGACAAAACTGAGAATCGAGTGCTTTTTTTTGTTGGGAGAAAAATTGCAAGAAGCCTCATTTCATATACATTTCCACAAAACTCCAATTTACAAAATGTCAAATTATTTCCGCACTGCTGACTGGGTGGAGGATGAGCAAGAACCGCAGCTGTTGGGCTTCCCTGCATGGCCAGAATGGGAAGAGTGGTTTTAAATAGGAGACAATAATTTTCTCACGGAATACAATCGGAGAGCTTCTGTCTTAGAATTAGTTGTCAATTTAGGGGGAGGAATTTTAGAAGCGTTGATCGCAGTTCGATTCTCACCAGCTCAGCCTTCGATCCTTCTGAGGTCAGTTAAATGAAGATCCAGATTGTTGTGTCAACAACAACTTCAGAGTCAACAATAGGTTGACTCTGTAAACTGCTTAGAGTGGGCTGGAAAGCATTGTGAAGCGGTATATATTGCTAAGTGCGGAGGGAGGGAGGGCCATGGTGGCACAGTGGTTACAATGCAGCATTGCAGGCAAACTCTGCCCATGGCCAGGAGTTTGATCCTGACCAGTTCAATGTGGTCTCAGCCTTCCATTCTTCTGAGGTGGGTAAAATGAGGACTCAGATTGATGGGGGACAATAGGCTGACTCCGTAAACCGCTTAGAGAAGGCTGTAAAAGCACTGTGAAGCGGTATATAAGTCTAAGTGCTAGTACTAAGTGTGGAGGGAGGGAGAGAAGGAAGGACTGACCATGGTGGCGTAGTGGTTAGAATGCATTATTGCAGGCCGATTCTGTCCACTTCCAGGAGTTTGATCCTGACAAGCTCAAGGTTGACTCATCCTTCCAAGATCGGTAAAACGAGGACCCAGATTGTTGGGGGCAAGAGGCTGACTCTGGAAACTGCTTAGAGAGGGCTGGAAAGCACCATGAAGTGGTATATAAGTCTAAGTGCTATGGCTATTGTCCTTTCTTTCTTTCTTTCTTTCTCTTTCTTTCTTTCCTTCCTTCCTTCCTTCCTTCCCTCCCTCTGCCCACTGATAGCAGTTCAATCCTGACTGACTCAGCCTTCCATCCTTCCAAGGTCGGTAAAACGAGGGCCCAGATTGTTGGGGGCAAGAGACTGACTCTGTAAACCGCTTAGAGAGGGCTGTCAAGCATTGTGAAGCGTTATATAGGTTCAAGTGCCATTGGTATCTATCTTCCTTCCTTCCCTTCCCTTTCCTTTCCTTCCCTCCCTCTCAATGGTTATAATGCAATATTTCTGCCAACTGCCAGCAGTTTGATCCTGACCAATGTTGACTGAGCTTTGCATCCTTTGGTAAAATGAGGACCCAGATTGTTGGGGGCAAGAGGCCGACTCTGTAAACCGCTTAGCAAGACCTGTAAAGCACTGTGAAGGGGTATATAAGTCTAAGTGCTTTTGCTATTCCCCTAAGGTGGGTGCCCAATGGGAATCAAATGATGTCACCCCATCAGAAAGTGGAGCAGGTGTAGAATGACATCATGATGTGGTTATGACATCATCAAGGTTTCTGCTGGGTGCCGATGACTAGGCATGATGTAATGAATCGCCAAGGGAAATGTGAATTCCTTGAACACGGATATCTGAGTCATACAAGGCTTCAAGTTTCAAGTTTCAAGAACTGGATGGCTGCATTCACACAACACTCTTAGCCCAATAACTGAATTAAGCCCTTTTTCTAGGTTTGAACTAGGTTCTGGAGAACCGGTAGCAGAAATTTTGAGTAGTTCGGAGAACCAGCAAATACCACCTCTGGCTGGCCCCCGAGTGGGGTGGGAATGGGGATTTTGCAGTATCCTTCCCCTGCCACGCCCACCAAGCCATGCCCACAGAACTGGTAGTAAAAATAATTGAATTTCACCACTGTTTTCAACATGGACTGAACTTATGAACTAACCTAAGGCTGGTTTTGCCCAACACACTCACGTGATATCCTAATCCAGGGGTGTCCAAACTTGGGAACTTTAAGACTTGTGGACTTCAACTCCCAGAATTCCCCAGCCAGCATAGCTGGCTGGGGAATTCTGGGAGTTGAAGTCCACAAGTCTTAAAGTTCCCAAGTTTGGACACCCCTGTCCTAATCAAAGGAAACGATAAACGTAAATCTTTGGCCCCTCTAAGACACTCAGGAAGCATGTTGTGTGAACTGCATCGTGTAATAGTCACCTCCCCAGAGAAGCCAGGGAGAGTTGGGGATTAATGCACAGAAAGATCTGTTGGCTTGACATTTAATCCAGAGTTTATTCCTGATAATTTGTTCCTGAAAGAAATCTTAACTTTTGGAGCAAACTTTCGGAGAAGATTTCCGATTCCGCTACAACAAGCTATGGCTTATCATGGTTATGCAATTGGGCAGTCGTGTTTATAACATTGAGTGGGAATCTAGCCAGGATCCCTCCTGTTTCCCCCAACTCCAGAGGCTCCTTTGGCTGCCGTTGGCGTGCCTGCCCGATGAGAAAAATGGCCCGAAGGATTACGGCAATGCCAAAGTCAGGACTGTGTGTCACTGTGCCGGAGTTCGTGTTACAGCTACAGATAGAAATAGACTCCCAAGGCTGACATTCTATCCTCCCGCGCTCTTATGGCATTGCCCTCCTTCTCTTCCCACTCAAAACAAGGCTCCCCGCTTGGCTTTCAAGGACAGCAGGTACCCTGTTTCGAAAGCAAGGCTACTGAACTCCAGCAGGGCTTCTTCCAACGGTGAGATTTGGGAAGAGAGGCGCAAAAGGAGAAGGCCTCCCTTTTCCAAGGCCCTTAGCCGTAAGTCCCAGGTGCCCCCTGGTTGGTGACGTATCCCACTGCGGGAACCAGAGTGCCATACCTGCCCCAAGAAGGAGGTGGGAGTTCGCCTGTCGCTCTCCGAGGTGAGAGATGCCAATGGCTAAACATCGGGCCCTCCTTCGCTTTCCAACTGGCAGCCCCATCGCATGGGCTGATGAATGGAGGCAAAGCCAAATGGGGGCATATGTTGACTTATTTTGGGAGGCTTCTGGCACCGCCTGGGCATGTGCACTCCTGAATTCAGCTACAGGAAGTAAGAGCCTTGGCTTGTCTCAAAAAACCCAAAGCAGGCCTGAAGGCGGGGAGTCCTGGGAAGAGAGACCACCAGGAGACAACATGGCTACAGGCCAGGTTGGGGAAGAGAAAGGAGAGGGAGAGAGGAAAGGAAGACAACCTAAAAAATGTCAAACACCAAAGCCCTACATAGGTTCATCCATAAAGTGACGGGGCCAATTTCAATTTGAGGGAGACTTTTCCCCATTTTCGGTCAAGCAGAGAGACACACAAAGATGGCTACAGCCAGAGGCAATTCTGTCAAAAGAGAGAAGATCAGCCTCCATTGCTGCTCCCACAAAGACAGACAGCCATTTTCCATGTTGACGCTTATATTTGGGCCTGCTGAGGCATGAAATCCTATTATCTTCGCTACCGGTTCAGAACTGGGAACGTATGCGCATGCGCAGAGCATCCACGATGACGTCTGGGCAGGAGGGTGGGCAGAGCCTCCCATCACTGTCACTACCAGTTCGCCTAAACTGGGGCAAGCCAGCAGATGCCACCTCTGGGCCTACTGAGAGTTAACAGTTCTCTTCATGAAGAAAGTGGGTCATTAACGTCTTTCATCAAAAAAGATGATGTTGGACTTATTTGTTAGGGCATGCAAGGCGTTCCCCTGTCAGTTTCAGCGCGCATGTGAAGCCTCCAGAGGGTGAAAAACAGCCCTACGGTAAACTGGAAGTGACTTCCGGGTTGTCCATAAGGCCATTTTTCGCCCTCCGGAGCCTTTAGGGAAGTCTCTTGAAGTCTCTGGAGCACGAATAATGGCCCTAAGGGTAAACCGGAAGTGACTTCTGGATTGTCCATAGGGCAGGTTTTCGCCCTCCGGAGCCTTCAGGGAAGTCTCCGGAGCGCCAAAAATGGCCCTACAGGTAAAGCCTCTGGAGTGCAAAAAACGGTCCTATGGGCAAATCAGAGGGCCTCTAGGGGAGGCTGTTCTCCCGAAAGCCTCTGGAGCCAGGGAAGAGTGAAATATAGGTCCATTGTTGAGGCAAAAGCGTGGGAGTCGCGCACATAGCATTATGGGTGCAGGCAACTCCCCTGCACTCCCCCTGCTTTTGCCGTTCCTGTTGTATACCTTGTTAGGAAAATCCTCCCTCCCCCCCCCCGCCCCCCAAATTATAATTGTCTACGCAGATTCTCAATCATTCAGGTTATGGTTGTCCCCAAGGTGCTTTTTCCAAAAAGCAACTGGACTTTCTTGGGGGTTTTCTCCCCCTTTGAAAATGTTACCTAGTTTGGGTGATGAAAACGTCTGCAAGAAAACCACCGAGATCAGAAACTAACAAGGAGCCCCCCCTCCCCCCCCCGAAGGGGAGCAAGTCCTGTTTTCTGTCTCCCGAGAAGAAGATATGGAACAATGGCCTTAGCCATGGGGATGGGAGGACAAAGAACCATTGGAGGATGTCCCAAAGGTGCTTTATCAGGAGGCAACTTGACTTCCAGTTTTTTTCTTTGAAGACGTTTCACTTCTCATCCAAGAAGCTTCTTCAGCTCTGACTAGATGGTGGGGAATGGAAGGATTTATATCCATATAAGAGGACCACCCTTAGGACACAGATAAACCTGTGCTTCAACGACCCTCAAAATAGATGCAAATGACCAGCTGTCTGCAAGGAGTATAAATCCTTCCATTCCCCACCATCCAGGCAGAGCTGAGGAAGCTTCTTGGATGAGAAGCAAAACGTCTTCAAAAGAAAAAAAACAAGGAAGTCCGGTTGCCTCCTGAAAAAAGCACCTTTGGGGCAGCCAGGTGAGAAGACTGCTCCCAAAGAGCCTAGGAAAAAGAACGACGAGGAACTTCTACCTGTATCCAACTGAGTAAGTCCTATTTTGTTTGGGGGCGATTAAAACATCCCCTGTTCTCTCTTGCTTTGATTGAATGCTGCAATTAAGAATGTCAGGCCTTTGAAGATGATTAAGCTCTTTTGTTTGGATGACAAAACAAATGCCATCTGCAGGAATTTGCATGTGGAGAAAAAACTTAAAAGCATCGTCCTTAAAGGGCAGGTATCCTTTTAGAGGGATGCGGTGGCTCAGTGGTGGTTCGAATCCCTAGTGCTGCATAATGGAGTGAGCTCCCATTACTTGTTCCAGATTCTGTCAACCTAGCAGTTTGAAAGCACGTCAAAAATGCAAGTGGAAAAATAGGAACCACCTTTGGTAGGAAGGTAGCAGTGTTCCGTGCACCTTTAGTGTTTAGTCATGCTGGCCATTAGACCACGGAGATGTCTTTGGACAGTGCTGGCTCTTTGGCTTTGAAACAGAGATGAACTCTGCCCCCTAGAGTCGGGAACAATTAGCACATATCTGTGAGGAGAACCTTTACCTATCTTTTTAGAAGAGGCGTTAGAGTTTCTAAAACGACAGGATGTTGATCACACAGATCAAGTTGTGCTTATTTCAGGCTACAAGGTGTTGTTTTATATCCATCCCATTTCAACGTGGTTTTTAAAAACTTTCTTTTCTCCGTTTGGGTTTTAATTTTTTGGCACCTGGTAACTCCTTTTTTCCAGCTCATAGATTAAAAGTCATAGAAAAAAATCTCTTGCCTGCTACATCTCTTACTAAGTGAGAATTTGAAGGCTACTATCATTGGTCAAAAATGGGGCCAATAAATAAAGTTACATAAGAATATCTTTCCCTATCTAGCACATTGTTTGAGCACAATGCCATTAAAAACACACACACACAGAGATTGAAGGCTAAAAAAAGAAAGAGTCCAGTTAAGATGATATTAAAATTAAGACTGTGCCCTGGGCAGCATGTCAGAGTAGTTGAAGGAAACACAAAGATCAGGGCCTGGAAAATAAGACACATATGTGTTGGAAGAAATGCCCTTCTGGGTTCAGTTCCAAGTGGGGAGAAAGAGACTGGAAACATGGAGGCTGCTTGAAAAGAACCATTAAGCCAGTGGTGGGATCCTACCAGTTTAACAACCGGTTCGGTGATCGAAAACATGTAAAAAATGCAAGTAGAAAAATAGGAACCACCTTTGGTGGGGAGGTCACAGCGTTCCATGCGCCTTCGGCGTTTAGTCATGCCAGCCACATGACCATGGAGACATCTTCGGACAGCGCTGGCTCTTCAGGTTTGAAACGGAGATGAGCACCGCCCCCTAGAGTCGGGAATGACTAGCACATATGTGCAATGGGATCCTTTACCTTTAGATAAAGTTAGAAACTGAATTCAGTTCAGCTGCTTCTTTCTAGCTTCAGAAGAGAAGACACAACACGGATATTTGGCTTAAGGAACAGGCTGCTTTTTCATGGAACAAATCACGGATCGAAAAGTTTCCTCTGCAGGTCTTCATTCTTGGCAGGAACCAAGTCGACAGCGCATTTATGGCTGTTGTCCTGCATATGCCTCAGCTGAGGGTGCTGCTCCAAGATGAGCTCACAGATTTCCTGGTGCCCATTCTCTGCTGCCTGGAGAAAGAGAGTAGAAACATCACAGTGGAGCAAGAGAAGACCCATCCCATGGCCTGTCCCCTTGGGCAACTGAGCAACGGAGGTGGTTTAGTGGTGGGGAAGATGATGGAAGAGAAGGAAGGAAGGGAAGAATTGCCTGACAAACAAAACTCAACTGCATATTGAGTCCTGGGTGATAGGAATGGAGACCCAAAGCTTGTGGACTTCAACTCCCAGAATTCCCTAGCCAGCATGGTTGGCTGGGGAACTGTGGGAGTTGGAAGTCCATAAGACTTGAAATTTGCCACGTTTAGAGATGTGATCTCAAACCTGTTTAGAATAGAATAGAGTTGGAAGGGGCCTTGGAGGTCTTCTAGTCCAACCCCCTGCTTAGGCAGGAAACCCTATACTGTTTCAGACAAATGGTTATCCAATCTCTTCTTAAAAACCTCCAGTATTGGAGCATTCACAACTTCTGGAGGCAAGTTGTTCCATTGATTAATTGTTCTATCAGGAAGTTTCTCCTCAGTTCTAAGTTGCTTCTCTCCTTGATTAGTTTCCACCCATTGCTTCTTGTTCTACCCTCAGGTGCCTTGGAGAATAGCTTGACTCCTTCTTTGTGGCAACCCCTGAGATATTGGAAGACTGCTATCATGTCTCCTCTGGTCCTTCTTTTCATTAAACTAGCCATACCCAGTTCCTGCAACCGTTCTTCCTATGTTTTAGCCTCCAGTTCCCTAATCATCTTTGTTGCTCTTCTCTGCACTCTTTCTAGAGTCTCCACATCTTTTTTACATCATGGCGACCAAAACTGAATGCAGTATTCCAAGTGTGGCCTCACCAAGGCATTATAAAGCTGTATTAACACTTCACAGGATCTTGATTCTATCCCTCTGTTGATGCAGCCTAGAACTGTGTTGGCTTTTTTGGCAACTGCTGCACACGGCTGGCTCCTATTTCAATGGTTGACCACTAGGAGTCCAAGAACCTGTTCAGATACGACTCCAGCTCAACTCGCTGAGGCTTACAGAGGAAGCTTCTTTGTCCCATCTTCAAACTATTAGTAAATCTACCTCCAGATGATTAAGCTTGAGTATTTTTTCCAGCATAGCCTGGAGGACAGGAACAAAAGCCTGTGACCTTCATTTTGTGAAACACACCAGGATCTTTCTATCTTCCTCATCCATTGGGACAGAGGACAATCTCCTCTCCCAAGCCAAACTCACTGGCTCATCCAATATTCTCTATTGCTGGGATAGCAATAGCATTGAGACTTATATACTGTTCCATACTGCTTTACAGCCCTCTCTGTACAATCTCACCTTATTCCCCCCCCCCCCCCCAACAATCTGGGTCCTCATTTTACCAACCTCGGAAGGATGGAAGGATGGGGCAACCTCAAGTCCTGTCAGGGTTGAACTCTAGACTGTGGGCCTGCAATACTGCACTCTAACCACTGTGCCATCATGGATGGATGGATGGAAGGAAGGTGGGAAGGAAGGAAGAAGGGAGGCAAGGCAGAGGGAGGGAGGGAGGAGGAATAGCAATAGCCCTTAGACTTCTCTACTGCTTCACAGTGCTTCACAGCCCTCTCTAAGCAGTTTACAGAGTCAGCCTGTTGCCCCCAAACTATCTGGGTCCTTGTTTTACCCACCTCGTAAGGCTGGAAGGTTGAGTCAACCTGTCAGGATCGAACCTCTGGCGGTGGGCAAAGTCTGCATTTGCCTGCATTTGTGCATTCTAACCATTGTGCAACCATGGATAGATGGGTGGATGGAAGGAAGGAAGGAAGGAAGGAAGGAAGGAAGGAAGGAAGGAAGGAAGGAAGGAAGGAAGAAGGGAGAGAGGGAGGGGAGGGGGGAACGGCAGGGAAGGAAGGAAGGATGGGAGGGAGGGAGGAAGAAAGAAAAGATGGAAGGGAGGGAGGCAGGAAGGAAGGGAGGAAGGAAAGAAGGGTGTTCTGAATTCTTGATCTTAGTTGAACTTTACATCTCTCTTCAGACACAGTAATGGATGGATAGAAGGAAGGAGGGAGGGAGGGATGGATGGATGGATGGATGGATGGATGGATGGATGGAAGGAAGGAAGGAAGGAGGTAAGTGCTTCACAGCACCTACTGGCTGGTTTAACAATTTCACCAAACAATCTGTCTAAGGAAGAGGGTGACCGCTGGGGCTGCCCTGCGCTTGCACACCCACCTTGTGGAGGCTGGTCTTCCCATCGTCATCCGTGGCAGCCGCATCAGCTCCGTGGCACAGCAGCAGCTTGGCTATTGCGGTGTGGCCACAGTAAGCCGCTCGATGGAGGGGGGTGGCCCCGCCATGGGTGCGGGCATTGCAGGAGGCTCCATGGGCCAGGAGGAAATGGCAGATGTCATAATGCCCGTTGCGACTGGCATAGTGCTGCGGAAACAGAAAAGGGGGCGCTCTGAAAAAGTACCACCTCTGGTTTAGACAGTCAATAAAGTTTGAGTTATTTCTCTTTTTTTTATAAGGTTTTTACAAAACAATTCAACATCCATTCTTCCCATTCCTAAGACATCGGTATATCCCCCTTTGGCTTAGCATACTTTCCATTCGTTTTTCATTTGCAATTTCCTCCTGACATTTATAATCCCCATAAGCCAGGGGTCAGCAACCCGCAGCTCCGGAGCAGCATGTGGCTCTTTCATCCCTCTGCTGCCGCTCCCTGTCGCTCAAAATATGCGTCACAACCGCCAGTGTGCGACACCCGCTGGCACACGATTTATTGAGCTTTTCGACCCCGGGAGGACAACCATGGATAAATCCAAGAAAAGTTTTAGAAGAAAACACAAAGTTTTATTCAACTCCATATGCTCGCTTTGTGGGCGCTCAAGAAATAGTCAGGCACGGGAAGAGTTTTGTGGCTCCCTGAGTTTTCTTTTCTATGGGAAACGGGTCCAAATGGCTCTTTGAGGATTTAAGGTTGCCGACCCCTGCTATAAACTAATATTTACATATATCAATATTCTACTTTCATTCGTTATTCCTATTCTCTAACCACTGATACAGTTTGTCCCATATGGCATAATATTCTTTTTCTCCTTTTATCTTGCAGTTAATTTATGGTTAATTTAACCATTTCCACACAGTCCATTATTTTTTTAATTATCACGTTTTCGGCGGTCATGCCGTCTGTTTTCCAATTTTGGGCGTATGCTATCCTTGCTGCTGTCGGTATATGAATTATGATATAATTGATTTCCTTTGTAAACGTTCCTCTAATTATCCCTAGCAAAAACATCTCTGGTTTAAATTGGATTTGAAGTTCTGTTATTTCTTGCAATCAAATTCTTATTTTACTCCAATATTTCCTCGCTTCCGGACAGGTCCACCACATGTGGAAGTATGAGCCCTGTTCATGTTTACATTTCCAACATCTGGGACTCAAATGTGGGTAAATGTTTGCCAATCTTGGTGGTGCTAGATGCCAACAGTAGAACATTTTATATACCGTATTTTTCAGAGTATAAGATAGACCTTTTTCCTTCAAAAGAGAGGCTGAAAATTTGGGTGCATCTTATATACTGAATATGGCATTTTTGCCTTTGAAACCCCACCCCCTTTGCAAAAATGACCGTGCATAATCTTTAGGAGGCTTTCAGAGTGCTCCTGGGGGCTGGGGAGGGCAGAAATGAACAAAAAACAGGCCCTTTTTGCTCAATTTTCCCCCTCAGCCCCCAGGAGCACTCTATAAGCCTCCTAAAGGCTATGCATGTCCTTTGATGAAAAACAAGCTATTTTTTGCTCATTTATGTCCCCCACCCAACCCCTCAGGAGCACTCTACAAGTCTCCTAAAGGCTATTCATGCTCTTTTTTTGAAAAAAGGGGCCCATTTTCATGAAAAACAGGCCGTTTTTGGGAGGTTTGCAGAGTGCAAAAACTTTTTTTTAATTTGCTTCTTCAAAACCTTGGTGCGTCTTATACTCCGGTGTATCTTATACTCCGAAAAATACGATGTTCTCTTTGTATGAGGCTGACAAAGTTTGAGTTATTTCATTCACCTATTCATGGTGTTATTTTAATAAATACTTTGCTCTTGTTTTTATTGTCCTGATATCATGCTGTATGCTTTAAAGGACTGTTACTACTGCATTTATCCAAATGCTGAATGTGGCTGGATGGACTGAGAAGCAGACAATGTTTTAGAGCAGTGTTTCGCAGCCTCAGCTGCTTCAAGATGTGTGGACTTCAACTCCCAGAATTCCCTAGCCAGCCATTGGGGAATTCTGGGAGTTGAAGTCCACACATCTTAAAACAGGTCAAGTCGAGAAACACTGCTTTCAGAGACATCTGGAAGATGTCAATCACACAAATGCCTCCCTGCTAGTCATTAAAACAGCCACATCCTTTTTCATGCATCTGTGCAAGCCCCAAAGATGTTGTAGCTGCTTTAAAGACCTACTATAAATCATTTTCAGGAAGAAATTCTTGCTGCCCTCAAAGCATGCAATATTAAATAAAAATTCCTATTATATTTTTCTGGTACTATAGCTAACAAAAATATTTCTGGCTTATCTATCTAGAATAGAATAGAATAACAGAGTTGGAAGGGACCTTGGAGGTCTTCTAGTCCAACCCCCTGCTTAGGCAGGAAACCCTACACCATGTCAGACAAATGGCTATCCAACATCTTCTTAAAGACTCCCAATGTTGGAGCATTCACAACTTCTGGAGGCAAGCTGTTCCACTGATTAATTGTTCTCACTGTCAGGAAATTTATCCTTAGATGCAGCTTAATTTCTCCTATCTGCAGCTTTAACATTTTTCCTAATCATGTGTGTATTTTAGACCAATATTTCTTTGCTTTCATACGTCCACTACATGTGATAATACGTGACCAGTGTCTGATTACATTTCCAGCATTTGGCGGGAACGTTTTAAAACATCTTAGCTAGTATTGCCGGCGGTAAGTGCTATCTATAAAACATTTTGTACAGGTTTTCCTTGTATAGGTAGGTGCCATTGTCAGCTTGTAGTTTCTTTCCCAAAGTTTTTGCCGTTTGTCTAGTTCTAGGATATAAAGTTGGAATTAACATTGCCAGGAGAAATATCAACAACCTCAGCTATGCAGATGATACCACTCTAATGGCAGAAAGTGAGGAGGAACTAAAGAGCCTCTTGATGCAGGTGAAGGAGGAGAGTGCAAAAGTTGGCTTGAAACTCAACATTAAGAAAATGAAGATCATGGCATCCGGCCCTCTCAATTCCTGGCAAATAAATGGGGAAGAAATAGCGGTAGGGACAGATTTTATTTTCCTCCAAGATCACTGCAGATGGGGACTGCAGCCAAGAAATTAAAAGACGCTTGTTCCTGGGGAGGAAAGCAATGGCAAATCTAGACAGCATACTAAAAAGCAGAAACATCACCCTACCAACAAAAGTGTGTATAGTCAAGGCTATGGTTTTCCCAGTTGCAATGGATGGCTGTGAAGATTGGACCATAAGGAAGGCTGAGCGCCAAAGAATGGAGGTCTTTGAATTGGTGCTGGAAAAGACTCCTGCAAGTCCCTTGGACTGTAAGGCGATCAAACCGGTCAGTCCTAGAGGAGATCAACCCTGACTGCTATTTAGAAGGCCAGATCCTGAAGAGAAATCTCAAATCCTTTGGCCACCTGATGAGAAAGAAGGACTCCCTGGAGAAGAGCCTCATGCTGGGAACGATGGAGGGCAAAACAAGAAGGGGACGGCAGAGAATGAGGTGGATGGAGGGAGTCACGGAAGCAGTGGGCGTAAGCTTAAATGGACTCCAGGGGATGGTAGAGGACAGGAAGGCCTGGAGGTACGTTGTCCATGGGATCGCGATGAGTCAGACATGACGTCAACTAACAACAAATAAATCATTTTCAGTTTCCATACCATATCTAAAGCACTTTTTTTTTCACCCTTAGTTCTGTACCTAATAAATCAACCAGGCGGCTAATTAGCTGTCCCCCTTAGTATATAAGGAAGTGCATTGTGATAACTGCAGGTCATAACACATTAAGACACAAAACAATTTAAAACACAGTAACTAATACAGACATTAAGAACAGTCTAAGAAAGTCTTAAAATTACAGTTCTAAAACGAGCAACAAATTCCAGCCTAGCATTACCACATACTTGGTGTCTGGTAAAATTAACTATTTTCTATTTTTAACAGATAATAAAGTTAGCACTTGGTGCTAATATAAAGAAATGCGTTGGCTAATAAAAGGTTAGTGCGCTCTGCCTCAGAGGCTGCAAATCTGCTAACATTATGACCTCGCATTTTTGTTTTAATTGTTCCACAGAAAGGTCAATTTAGAATATTTTTTAAAAAATATTGCACTTGTCCTCCGACCGTAAGAGTTAAAGACATTTTTTTCCACTGGAGTTTTAAAAAATCTTCCCTTCATTTCAGGCTGAGAAAGTGGACCAGGGGTGGGCATTACTGCACGCTGGCGCTGGATGCGCGCTGTGGGTGCATGCACAGTTCAATGGAAATTGTTCCGCGCATGCGCAGAACTCAAAAAAAAGATGGCGGCGGCGACTGCGGCGACCAGGCAACTAACTCAGGGCCGTGGCCAGCCTGGGTCGCTACCAGTTCGGCCGAACCGGTCTAAACCAGTAGGAACCTACCTCTGAAGTGGACGCTTCCTTAATGGAGCAACAGAAAGTTCAGGTTAAGTACAGATACCGTATTTTTCGGAGTATGAGATGCTCCGGAGTATAAGACACACCTTAGGGAGGAAAATAAGGGGAAAAAATTCTGCCTCTGCCTCTCAGCATCCATGGTATTTATCTAGCTAGCATCCTGTCAGTGTGTGAGAGAGTTGAGAGCTGTTTGGAAATCAACAGTATTTGCTGTGTGAGCAACGAGGAAGGAGACAGCAAGGAGCCTGGGCGTGGCTTGTTCTGTACTAAAAGCTGCAGGCTGTGCTGATATCTGAAACTAAAACTGAAAGTGAAACTGCTCTGAACTGCTGAACTACCACGCTGGAAAACTGGCTTTTCGTATTGTATATTTACTTAATGTGTTATATTATATATAAAGAGAAGTTACTGAATCCTGCTGAATGAGTTCCTTGTGTGTGCTTTCTGAATGTGATTGCTGCTGCAAACTCTGACACATCCTTGCAGCAAATAGCGAACAGCCAGGTCAGCTTCAGCACATTATTGCAGCCTGATTCAGCCTGAGCAGCTGATTGGTGGGTGGATCAGCCTCCCGGAATACCCTCAATCAGCTGTTCCAGGATGCAGGGATTGCCACAGACCATCGCCTCCTCTGTGCCTCGCGTTTTTGGCTACATTTTCACCCTCTTTTATGGAGGTAAAAAGTGTGTCTTATACTCCAAAAAATACGGTCAATCCTGGAGGAGATCAACCCTGACTGCTCTCTAGAAGGCCAGATCCTGAAGAGGAAAATCAAATCCTTTGGCTACCTAATGAGAAGGAAGGACTCCCTGGGGAAGAGCCTCATGCTGGGAAAGATGGAGGGCAAAGAAGAAGGGGACGACAGAGAATGAGGTGGCTGGATGGAGTCACTGAAGCAGTCGGCGTGAGCTTCAATGGACCCCAGAGGATGATAGACGACAGGAAGGCCTGGAGGAACATTGTCCATGCGGTCGCAATGGGTTGGACACAACTTCGCAACGACGACAATACAAAAATAGGAACGGTGATGGAGACAGTCAATAGATAGTCAAGGCTCTGGTTTTCCCAGTTGCAATGGATGGCTGTGAAGGTTGGACCATAAGGAAGGCTGAACGCCAAAGAACGGAGGCCTTTGAACTCTGGTGCTGGAGAAGACTCCTGTGAGTCCCTTGGACTGCAAGGCCATCCAACCGGTCAGTCCTAGAGGAGATCAACCCTGACTGCTCTTTAGAAGGCCAGATCCTGAAGAGGAAACTCAAATACTTTGGCCACCTAATGAGAAGGAAGGAGGACTCCCTGGAGAAGAGCCTCATGCTGGGAACGATTTAGGGCAAAAGAAGAAAGGGGCGACAGAGAAGGAGATGGCTGGATGGGGTCATCAAAACAGTCGGTGTGAGCTTAAATGGACTCCGGAGGATGGCAGAGGACAGGAAGGCCTGGAGGAACTTTGACCATGGGGTTGCGATGGGTCAGACACGACTTTGTAACAACAACAACATGGTAGTATATCCAATTTTCTTTTGCCTCTGCTATCACTGTATTGTCCTACCGGCTCTTGAATGCACTCACCAAAGCTGTGTATCCAAAAGGGTCTGTCTCATTAGGTTTCCCACGGCTCAGGGTGTGTCTCTTGACTCCTTCTAGGTCTCCACTCAATGCAGCATTCCAGATCCCTAGGCAAACCATTTTTCTTAAAGTAAATATGGAAAATCCTTTTGTTGGGATTCAGAATAAAGAAAACCTTAAAATTAGCTACAGGCTTTCACCAATCAGAAACCCTGCCTATGTTGGAACTATAACTACAACTGGATTATGTGGTCGTTAAATGAAGACGATGACTGGTATGAACTTTAGAAAATCCTGCTCTTATTTTTTTTTCTTGTAAAGCAAACACACACTTTGAAGAAC
>NC_138559.1:6288001-6310871 GCF_964273705.1 Natrix helvetica | reverse complement strand
ACGATTTTTGCCTTCGGCAAGGAGGAAATAACAACCCCATTGTTAAAGCCTTGAAATAAGCTCAAATTGGGGTCACTGATGATGGTGAAAAAATTACAGAGGCCCCCAATTTAAGGCTTACAGTCTTCAAAGAATGGACCCAACCACGGCTGATGCCCATCCTCAGCTATTGAGGAGGGGAAAGGCAGTGGGTTTGGCTACCTGTCAGTGCACTCACGCAGGCCTGCCTGCCTCCATTTAATTATAGCTGCAACATTTTGTCTTTTAGGGGAGTGGGTGCTTTATTGAAGTGGGGAAAGGTGAATTACTAGCAACCATCTAAGGCTCCTAAAAATTCACCCCCTTGAGTGTGTGTCATCCACCAGCATCTCAATGGAGTAGCCATTAAAATCATTAGTGCATCTGCCGCTTTACATTCTGCAGGCCACCTCCCATAAAAAGGAAACACATTTTCCATGTGCAATCGAGGTGAAGTTCAATGCTCAACTGTTTATCCCAAATACTAATGTGGCTTTGGTGCTTAAATCACCTGAGACACCTGAAAAGACAATGCAGAGTAAATGCAGAGCACCAACTAATAAGGGAGATTGCTGCAATATAATGTAGCCATGAAATAAAGAGATGCCCATGA
Source organism: Natrix helvetica (assembly GCF_964273705.1). Classification (NCBI taxonomy): domain Eukaryota; kingdom Metazoa; phylum Chordata; class Lepidosauria; order Squamata; family Natricidae; genus Natrix; species Natrix helvetica. Next base: position 6,310,240 of record NC_138559.1, on the reverse strand, counting down.
GTTGGAATACAGGTACAGATTAGCGGAGGTGGAAGTACCTTGGAGGTCATCTAGTCCAACCCCCGCCTAAGTGAGAGACCCTACACCAGGGATGGTGAATCTTTTTGTAAAGGCGTGCTAAAAATGTGTGTGTCCACACCCACAATGCAGTGCGCCCTGCCAACCTGCACATGTGCACGTGACCCCCCATGCATGCATGCACGACCCACTCCCACATGGGGGGAGTTTTCTCTCTCCCCAGGCTCCGGAGGCTTTCCTGAGGCCTGGGGAGGGCAAAAATCGCTTCCCACAGCTCCCCGGAAGGCTGAAAACCAGCTGGCCGGTGCGCACATGCACACTGGAGCTGACAGCTTGCGTGCTGGCAGAGATGGCTCCGTGTGCCACCTGTGGCACATGTGCCATAAGTTTGCCATCACGGCCCTACACCATTTTTGATAGATGGCAGTCCAGTCTCTTCTTGAAAGCTTCCAGGGATGAAGCTCCCACAACCTCTGAAGGCAACTCATTCCATTGAATATAGACCTTGGAGGTCATCTAGTCCAACCCCCTGCCCAAGCAGGAGACCCTACACCATTTCTGACCGATGGCAGCCCAGTCTCTCTTGGAAGGGATGAAGCTCCCACAACTTCCGAAGGCAACTTCTGTTCCATGGGTTGATGGTTCTCACTGTCAGAACATTATTCCTTATTTCCAGGTTGAACTTACAGATTCAGGAAGAGAGGCGATGCCAAACCTTGACAAAATAGGAAAACACAAAGGCAACAGGTGGCCAACAAAGGTGCGGATTGTCACGGCCGGTTTTGATACTTGCAACTTAAGGTTGCAAAAGCTGTGCAACTGTTTGAGCAAATAAAAATTGGACCAGTTCCTATCTCTAAGCCTCCCATTTGAAATTAGAAAACGACCCTCGTAGTATAATCTGAAGCACTTCAGAGCAAAGGCAGGATAAAATACAATAACTAATAAAAAATTGTGGTTCAGTTGCTATAGAAATCCAGGGCACCGAATCAAACAAAACAAGAATCCATCAGTTGTATAATTGTTGATCTAGGTTTAAGGAACTGTGTGTGTGTGTGTGTGTGTGTGTGTGTGTGTGTCAGGGGAGTTGAACCGACAATTTCTGACTGCATTAATACAATATGGTATATGACGTGATTGATCAAACACGCTACAATTGGCAGGGCCCACACAATACACTAAGCCTTAAATTGTGCTTGACAAGCCTTATTAGCTAGATTTTGTACAACACACCAAATGACAAACAATATGTATCTTTAAATCCTGGTTCTTGACAAGGCTTACAAAGCTGTAATTTGCTTAACGGTAAATCATGAAACACATTTGGGTCAGTTCACACATGGTCTTACAAACCGTATTTGGCTAAATTTATGCAATACCTTACCTCTAGTCAAAACAACAAACAAACCACAATGCAATAGACACAAGATTTTAGGTTGGCTTCTGGATTAGCCGGTAACAGGCCATTTAGAAACTACAGGGGGCTGGACTAGAAGACCTCCAAGGTCCCTTCCAGCTCTGCTCTCCTGAATTCTGCTGTATTCTGTTCTGTTCTATTTCTATTCTATTATTCTATTCCATTCCCATTCCATTCCATTCTATTCTTCTCTACTTTATTTCCATTCTTCTATTCTATTCTATTTCCATTCTATTCCATTGTACATTCTATTCTATTCTATTCTATTTTCTATTCTATTTTCTATTCTATTCCCATTCCTACACTATCCTCTCTTCTATTTCCATTCTATTCTATTTCCATTTTATATTTTCTATTCTATTCTAAAGAGAAGGATGGCCAAACATTTTTTCCAGGGGGGGGAATACATCTCAAAAGCAACCCTGGAAGCGGAGGACAGCCCCTCTCAGCCCTTCTGGATAGCAAGAGATGGGCTGGGGAGGAGAGGCAACGATTCCTATAAATATGCCCCCCCCCAACCCTTCCGCATGCAAAATCCATCTGCAGAATGGGTGCATTTTGGACTCAATCGTTGAGCATCCTCAGCTGGCTCCCAGGCTCTCTGCAGAGCCAAGTGCTGATTTGTGACTTGGATGGGGCACCACCAGGTAACCCTAAAGGAAGGTTTTTTTAAAAAAATAAAAAAGTCCTGGACTGTCAAAAAATCATTTCCACATTAAGATAAAGCCCCCCACCTTTTTTCTACCTTCCTCCCTGCTGAGGTTTGGCAGACCTGTCAACTCCCAACTCCCCTCTTTGGGCCATGCTGGCAGTGGAGGATGGGTCTGGCAGTCCACCATATGGGAATAACTACGCAAGCCAATTTTCAAGGATCCTACTGCTTTACCATTAATAATAATTCTTGCAGGGGGGGTTACATTGCTCTCTCCCCCCCTTTCAGTTAAAGACACGTGAAAACGCAGCGACCCCTCCCCCCGAAAAACACTCCCCCTCCCCACTCCGGTCTTACAGCCGCCATCTTGCCTCCTTCCCGATACTGAAAGGCGCTTCGCCCAATCCCAGACGAAGGGATGGGCACGGGCAACCAATAGGAAATCTCCGGGGGGCGGAACGCGTTGTACTGCCAGCAATGACCGCACCTCTCCACTAGGGGGAGCTGGGAACTCAGGAATGGTAGTAAGTCTAGCTGTCCTTAACCGGGTTAATTCACAAACTAAGTTAACCTTATTTAATCACAGCCGTAGATTCTATCTATCATCTATCTATCTATCTATCTATCTATCTATCTATCTATCTATCTATCTATCTATCTATCTATCTATCTATCTATCTATCTATCTATCATCTATCTATCTATCTATCTATCTATCTATCATCTATCTATCTATCTATCTATCTATCTATCAATCAATCATCGAGAGGTATAGGGAGATAGATAGATAGATGGATGGATGGATGGATGGATGGATGGATGGATGGATGGATGGATGGATGGATAGATAGATGATAGATGATAGATATATAGAGAGAGAGCGCAATATATGTTATTCCTGACTTTTTTTGTTTGTTTAACCATCCCATCTTGGGAATGCTTGCTGAAGCTGGGATGAGCAGTCTTGGAATTTTGGGTAACATTTCAGCCCAGCTCATTTTATTTTTTAAAAAATATGTTTGTTTATTTATTTTAAATGCAAATAATATGAACATAGAGTAAATACAAAAAGAAAGAGAAAAAAGGAAAAGGAACCCCCCTCCTAATATTACAGTGCACCCCCCACCTCTGGAGACCCTGGTTTCCCCCCCCCCCACTTATATTATGTTTCCCTTCTCCCTCCAACCCTCACAAAAAGACCCCAAAGGGGGAGACTCTCTGCAGCAACACAAGCGTCCGTTGCATGTATCCGTCCCAGGGGCCGTAGTTTGAGGACCCCTGATTTAGTGCAAGATAAAAAAATGCAAATAATTTTCCATGGACCACCAGTGAAGACGCGAAAGCACAAACGGAGGGTGACAATGTTACACTCACACTTGCAGAGACCTGAATAAACTCTGCTGTCCATCACAGTGCGAGCTGTATGGATCCCACACAGCCTTTTCTGCCTATAGGAGACCCATCCTTGACCGCAAAGCAGCAGACACTTCTGGCCAGAAACCCATAATTGTAGGCCTCCCGCTTTAATTAAAGCAGGGGTGTCCAAACTTGGGAACTTTAAGACTTGTGGACTTCAACTCCCAGAATTCCCCAGCCAGCTGGGGAATTCTGGGAGTTGAAGTCCACAAGTCTTAAAGTTCCCAAGTTTGGACACCCCTGAATTAAAGTGACCGGACTCCTTAGGTAAGCGTAGGATGTTTTCCAGACAGACAGGTTGCTTGCTCAGTTAGCCAGGTCTTGGTTGTGTCCCAGCAAGGCCAGAAAATCTCATTGCAGGGTTAATCCAGCGGTCAGCCGTAGATTTCTGGAAAGAAGGGTATTTTTGCATCCTCCAGGTGAGGCAGGAGGCGATGGCAAGCAGCCATGCCACCTGCTTTGAGATGCAGAGGAGAAAGCAGCTTTAGAATGCAGAATAACAAGAGTGGAAAGGGGCTTTGGAGGTCTTCTAGACCAATCCCCTGCTCAATCGGGGGATTCTAAACCATTTCAGACAAGTGGCTGGCCAGTCTCTTCTTAAAAGCCTCCAGCGATGGAACATCTTTAACTTCTGGTGGCAGGCAGTTCCACTGGCTAATTGTCCTCACTGTTAGAAAGTTTCTCCTTAATTCCAGGTTGCTTTTCTCTTGGCTAGTTTCCAATCATTGTTTCTTGTCCTGCCTTCTTTGGTGCTTTGGAGAATAATTTGACCCCTCCTGTTTATGGCAGCCCCTCAAATATTGGGAGACTGCTAACATGTCATTCTATTCTATTCTATTCTATTCTATTCTATTCTATTCTATTCTATTCTATTCTATTCTATTCTATTCTATTCTATTCTATTCCCTTCCTTTACCTTCTCTTCTCTTCTGTTTTCTATTCCAATCCATTCTATTCTATTCTTTGCACAAAATATTTGTACCCAGATGACACACTGTTTCATGGAAGATGGATTATTTATATATTTTTTTAAAATCAAGCTTAAAATGTGGGTTTGATTCCCTTGTATGTGGCAGCCCCCCAACCTGGGTGCTTAAAGGAATTGTCGGAGGATCAGGATTTAAAGTGATCTTAGCGAAGAAGGCAGCTATATATATATATATTCCACTGGTTGCTGGGGAACGTAAGCAGTTGATTCCATGATATAAGTAGCTATTTCTTTTTATTTTGGTTAATTCTATTTATATCCTCCTCTCCGCGTGATGAAGTACCAGGCTGGGCGAAACATGCTGGAAAACGTGAAGCCTAATCACCAAGTTTAAATTTTAAAAAAATCAGTAAATGGCAGAGAAAAAAAGATGTTTTCAGCCGCAGATCCAACTAGATTAATGTAAGTGACCTTCAACCACTTGAGCAAATCTAGGGGAGGAATCTAAAATGAGTGTAATTCTGGAGGAAATCAAAAGACAGAGAATTTATCTAAGAGGAAATACCAGAATCTACAGCAGAGCAGAATTGTCCTTGATTTAAGACCACAAGGGAGTCCCAAAGGTTTGTCGCTGAGCAAGGCAGCCGTTAAGTGAGTTTTGAACCATCTTCTGACCTTTGGGTCACCATGAAATGAAACGCTGCAGTTGTTAGAGGAACAATATGGTCGGTAAGCAAAACTGGCTTCCTCAATTGACTTCTGCTGGTCGGAAGGCGGCTTGAAAGATTGCAAGTGGTGATCACATCAACGCAAGGATGTTACAACCGTCACAAATATGTGCCAAGCAATTTTGATCATAACTTTCAATACTGGTAGTTGTCATGCCCCCTGTTAGAGGAGGAAGAGGAGGAGGGGAGGAGAAGGAAAAGAAGAAGAGGGAGGAGGAAGAAGAGGAGGTGAAAGAGGAAGAAGAGGAGGGGGAGAGGAGGGAAGGAGAAGGAGAAGAAGAGGAAAGAGGAAGAGGGGAGGAGAAGGAGGAGGAAGAAGAGGAAGAGAAGGAAAAGGAGAAGGAGGAAGAAGAGAGGAGGAGGAAGAGGGGAAGAGAAGGAGGAAGAAGGGGAGGAGGAGGAAGAGGAAGAGGGGAGGAGGAAAATGAGAAGAGGGAGGAGGAAGAGGGGAGGAGAAAGGAGGAAGAGGAGGAGAAGGAGAAGGAAGAAGAGGAGGATGGTGGAGGAGAAGGAAAAGGAGAAGAGGGAGGAGGAAGAAGAGATGAAGGAGGAAGAATGGGGAGGAGGAAGAGGAGGAGGGGAGGAGGAGAATAAGAAGAGGGAGGAGGAAAAGTGGAGGAGAAGGAGGAGGAGGAAGAGGGAGAGGAAGAGGAGAAGAGGGAGGAGGAAGAGGGAGGAGAAGGAGGAGGAAGAAGAAGGGAGAAGGAGAAGAAAAAGAAGGAGTGGGAGCAAGAGGAGGAAGAAGAGGAGGAGGAAGAGGAGGAGGGGAGGAGAAGAAATAAGAGGGAGGAGGAAGAGGGGAGGAGAAGGAGAAGGAGGAGGAAGAAGGAAAAGGAGAGTGAGGAAGAAGAGGAGGAGGGAGGAGGAGGAAGAGGAGGAGGGGGAGAAGGAAAAGGAGGAGGGGAGAAGGAGGAAGAGGGGAAAGGGAGGAGGAGGAAGAGGAGGAGGGGGGAGGAGGAGGAGGAGGAGGAAGAGGAGGAGAAAGCGGGAAGAAGGAAAGGGGGGGGATTTTTGCTAGACTCCTCTACCAGAAGGAGTGAGAGAGCGAAAGAACAGAACTGACTGGGAAAACCGTTAAGGGAAAGGAGCAGGTGATCCCCAACCAGGGGTGTTGGGTGGGGGCTGCTTCTCTCTCCAAATTCTCCTGTCTTCATTTTGCCTTCAATCTGAGTCTTCAATCCAGGCTCGGCTGCATCCATTCGGTCCAGGTTCAATCCCCTTCAAGAGCCCCCACCTCCTTCAGCAGAGCCTATTAAATATTTGAAGACGATCAACCTCTTTTCCATTCATCTTCTTTCTCTCAGCTGGAATTACTCGGGGCCTTCAAATCTCAAGATGCTTTCTTAATTTCAAATCCTCTCTCTCTTTTGATGCTCCGCTCAGCATCCGCACCAATTTCCTAATGCTTTTCTAATAGAGTCTAAAATAAGGGCCCCCACTCACAGCAGGAAAGCATCTGGGTTGAAATGGAGCCTCTTCTTCCCACTAGACTTCCCTGCCTTGTGATCCTTTGAAAGGGGGGAAGGATGGCCCCCCTTTACGTGCCAGAATAACAGAGTTGGAAGAGACCTTGGAGGTCTTCTAGTGCAACCCCCTGCCTAGGCAGGAAACCCTTCAGACAAATGGTTAGCCAACATCTTCTTTAAAACTTCCAATGTTGGGGCATTCACAACTTCTGGAGGCAAGCTGTTCCACTGATTAATGGGTCTAACTGTTAGGAAGTTTATCCTTAGTTCTAGGTTGCTTCTCTCCTTGATTTGTTTCCACTCATTGCTTCTTGTCCTACCCTCAGGTGCTTTGGGGAATAGCTTGACTCCTTCTTCTTTGGGGCAGCCTCTGAGATACTGGAAAGAATAGTAGAGACCCCTATCTGATCTAAATTCAGATTACAGATTAACAGAGTTAGAAGGGACCTTGGATGTCTTCTAGTCTAATCCCCTGCTCAGGCAGGAAAGCCTACATCACTTCAAACAAATGGATATCCAACATCTTCTTAAAGACTTCCAGTGTTGGGGCATTCACAACTTCTGGAGGCAATTTCTGTTCCACTGATTAATTGTTCTCACTGTCAGGAAATTTCTCCTTAGTTCTAAGTTGCTTCTCTTCTTGATTAGTTTCCAACCATTGCTTCTTGTCTTGCCTTCAGGTGCTTTGGGGAATAGCTTGACTCCCTCTTCTTTGGGGCAGCCCCTGAGATAGTGGAACACTGATATCATGTCACCCCTAGTCCTTCTTTTCATCTGTTGAAAGAAATGTCCATTTGGGTTCAGTTCCAAGTGGGGAGGAAGACACTGGAAACAATGGTGGCTGCTTGGAAAGATGGTTTTTAATGGTGGACAGGACCACATGGCTTGAGGTCCTGGGAAAAAGGGCAGAGATGCTGAACGTACCTGGGTTTTATACCCTCTCTGGGTTTCATCTGGGATTCCTATTATGGCTCTGCCTGAAGTGGGTAGATCTTTGTTATGTAGAATAGACTGGTTCAGACCTTAATGTTGACAAAGGTGGCTCCCTTTTTAGAGGAAATATTTTGCCCTTTTAATATTTCCTAAAATATTTCATTTTTCTAGTAGAGGACTGGATGCTAACTTCCTACACATCAAACTAGACATACCCAGTTCCAGCAACTGTTCTTTGTATGAAGGAAATACTTTAGTTTTCAGCCCCCAGGAAGCCACCCATGGTCCCTTTGGATCAGGATGATTTGGGGATGGAGTTCTACAACCCTTTGGGGTGGTAAAAAGGGTGAAACACTTTCCTGAAAAGATAATTTTGTTCCTAAGGAAAGAGCAGCCATTATACAGGGCTAATAGGAAAGAACTTTTGATTGCTTTGCTTTGAATCCCAGTGCTTTTTTATTTATCGCTTATTGTCCAAATTTACTCCACTGGAAGCATTGATCTCCTGAAGGAAGTTTACTGATGGGGCTTGAAGGAAATAAATAATCAGTTGCTCTTTTATAAAAGTGTTTAAAGGTATAAATAAGCTACAGTGTTCTTCCTGTTGCAAATTAACCACCAAAGGTGCTCAGTAAAACTTGCTAAAAACTAACTTCCTTTGAAAACAGAAACATACACCCAAGGCAAGGCCACCATTTGGTGAGATAGGAACATGAGATAGGAACATGAAATAGGGGCCTAGGGCGAAGCCACAAGGAAACAAAGATAACTGGGATTCTGCAGGAAGGGTCATGCTGACCCTTTGTAGTGTAAAATGACTTAAAACATGACTTCGGAGAAGAGGAGGGCTTCTTCTTAGGCGTGCTTAGAGCAGTAATGGCGAACCACCGAGTGGCCAAACCGGAACGTGCATGCATGCGTGTGCATGTGTGCATGCACTGGAGCACTGGAAACACAAAGTCTAGCTGGCCGGTGCGTGCATGTCTGTTTTTGCCCGTTTTGGGGTGGTTTTCAGGCTATTTTCCAGACCATTTTTCAAACCATTTTAGCCCCCCAAATGGCCTGGAAATGGCCTGGAAAAGGGTCTGTTTTTTGACCAATTTTTTGGCTGTTTTCTGGCTGTTTTCCGCCACTCCAGCACCCACGAAGACCAACTGGCTGGAAACCAGAAGAGCAGCTGGCGACGGTCCACAGAGAGGGCTCTGCGTGCCATCTCTGGCACGTGTGCAATAGGTTCACCATCATGGGCTTAGGGACTATAAAAAGTATAGCTTGCTTTTTGTTCCCCTTGTACTCTATCCATTTGGGAAGAACCTTGGAGGCCGCACTTGCCACCGCTATTTCATTTCTCTTCAATAAACCTCTGAATTTTGAACCAGACTTGTTTCTGTATTGTGAGGATTAAACCATTTGGGTCTTACATCTCACAGGCTGAATTGAATCAGTATAAGAAGCGAGGAAGGAGAGCCTGGCGGAGGGGTCAAGAGAGGAAATAGTCTGGGCTCCTTACGTGGTCACCATAAACAGTCTAAGAGTGCTGCCCTTCTTGAATACAATTACGGTAATTCTTATCTAGGGCCAATTTAGACCTGATTGCTCATGGACAAGATGCTTATTGTGTAGGTATGAGCAATTAAATTAGCTAGATTGAAACTTGGTCTTGATTCTTGGCACCTGACAATCAATTTCTTTCTCCACCTTTAATTTATTCAATTATCTGTCAACTGTACAAGGGACACTCACAAGGGAAAAGCAAACAAACAGGAGAATCCATGAGTCTGACTAAAAACTCAGTATCCCATAGCAAAAGCTGAAGGATCCAAAGGATCTGTACCGAAGAATGTTTAGGAGTAGACTGTGAAACTGACTAGACCATCATGCTTGCTCAAATGTAGAAAGTGAGTGGAGAGAGAGAGAACTTTATCCCCAAGATAAAATCCTGCTTTTTCTAAGGAATTAGCATGTGGGGAGCAAAAGATACTTATTGACCAGGGATGCGGTGGCTCAGTGGCTAAGATGCTGAGCTTGTTGATCAGAAAGGTTTGAATCCTTAGCGCCATGTAACAGAGTGCGCTCCCATTCCTTGTCCCAGCTTCTGCCAACCTAGCAGTTTGAAAGCAGTTAAAAAATGCAAGTACAAAAATAAGGACCACCTCTGGTGGGAAGGTAACAGCCTTCCATGCGCCTTCGCCATTGAGTCATGCCGGCCACATGACCACGGAGACGTCTTCAGACAGCGCTGGATCTTCGGCATTGAAACAGAGATGAGCACTGCCCCATAAAGTCGGGAACGACTAGCACATATGTGCGAGGGGAACCTTTACCTTTAGCAAAAGATTGTTATTGTTGTTGTTGTTTTTTAAAAAAAGAAACTTGTGGGAATCACAAAACTGAAAGAACAATTATTTGAATCTTTGCACGTCCATCGACAAAAAATCAGGCACGGTAGCAATTGAAGCCTGTAATTGGCTACTGGTTGCCAGAAACATGTGGTTTTTCTAACACCTCCTGCTTCTCTCCAGCTGTGAGGTGCATGCCTCATTTCACACGCGCAACATAGCAGTATCTCTGCCAAAGCATTCTGCTGTGTGCCAAATGAGCCCCGTTCCAAGTGTGGCTCTCCACCCTGCAAACATTTATATTTTCACAGAGATGCTGCGTTAAAGTCCTTCTGTTCGAGTATGTCCACAGGATATGGTTAAAAAAAAAAACCAGGCAAGCAGCCTCCATGGTGTGATATGACGCATGGAACAAGGGGAATTTCTCTTCAACCCCACTGCGGGGTGGGGTGGGGGCTGACATCTTGACTTTTTTGACCACATCCTGCAGACGCATCCTGGAAAATACATACGAGGCAGAGGAAGCTAGACATCCCAAAAAATTTGGTGGGACTTGGTTTGGAGCCCACCAGGTGATCCCTGGATTGTGAGGTTGGCTGGGAAGTTCAAATACCAAATCCAAGTAAATAGGCATAAGTCATCCCTGTTCTATTGTTCCCCATCATATGGCATAATGGTATTTTGGAAGTTCCTGAAATAAATAATAATAATGATGATAATAATAATAACCACCACTCTATGGAAAGTCAGAAATAGAAATCCAATCACTGACAAACACAGTCCGAGTATTCAGCACCGATATTTCAATGCAGTTTGGCATGGAAAAATGCGCCACTGTATCCATAAAAAGGGGCAAAATCACTGCGTGTGAGGGAATTGAAATGCCCAATGGCCAACTAATTAAATGCAACCAAAATGAAGCCTACAAATACTTAGGCATTCTGCAGTTGGATAACATCAAACATGGAGAAGTAAAAACTATTGTCAGGAGAGAGTACAACAACAGAGTTAGGAACACTTTGAAATCTAAATTAAATGGGGGAAATGAAATCAAGGCCATAAACACCTGGGCAATACCAGTTATAAGATACACAGCTGGTAAAGTTAACTGGACACAAGCTGATTTGGACATTTTGGACCAAAAAACCAGGAAACTAATGACAATGCACTACAGTTTACATCCACGCGGTGACACTGATAGACTATACCTGCCCCGAAAATCAGGTGGCAGAGGATTATTACAAGTGAAGCAAATAGTTGAAGAAGAAAAACATGCACTAGCTGATTATCTAAAAGAAAGTCAAGAACATCTATTAATTGAAGTAAAGAACAAAAATCTACTGAAGGCCCAACAGACGAAACAAGAATACAGAAAAGATGTGATAAAATCAAGAATGGAGAGTTGGCAGAACAAAGCATTGCATGGTCAATTTCTGGAAAAAATAAAAGATAAAGTGGACAGTGAAAAAACTTGGTTATGGTTAACAACAGGTACATTAAAGAAAGAAACGGAGTCACTAATCCTGGCTGCGCAAGAACAAGCTATCAGCACAAATGCCATTAAGGCCAAAATCGAAAAATCCTCTGATGATGCCAAATGCAGACTCTGCAAAGAAGTTGATGAAACTGTTGACCACATACTCAGCTGCTGTAAAAAAATCATGCAGACTGATTATAAATTGCAGCACAATTCAGTAGCACAAATGATCCACTGGAATTTGTGCAAAAATTATAATATTAAAACAACAACAAACTGGTGGGAACATAAGCCTGAAAAAGTCACCGAAGGTCAGATGGTCAAGATCCTGTGGGATTTTCGTATACAAACAGACAAAATACTGGCGCATAACATGCCAGACATCACACTGGTTGAGAAAAATAAGGTTACAATCATAGACATCGCATACCAGGGGATAGTCAGGTTGACGAGAAGGAACATGAAAAAATCGCGAAATACCAGCACCTAAAAATTGAAATTCAACAATTATGGCACAAACCAGCAGTGGTAATTCCAGTGGTAATCGGCACACTGGGTGCTAATTCCAAAAGCACTGGAATTACATTTAAAACAGTTAAAACTTGACAAAATCACCATCAGTCAAATGCAAAAAGCTGCACTGCTTGGATCTGCACATATATTACGAAAATACGTTACGACATCCTAGGCCCCTGGGTGGGGCCCGACTAGTAATCAATGCCAAATCCAGCGAAACAACTGGCCGCTGTGATACAATTGTGTAATATAATAATAATAATAATAATAATAATAATAATAATAATAATAATAATAATAATAATAATATACTTTATTCATTAAACATGAAACTCAGCCAACTAAACATTCAAAAATGCATTACAAATACCACTGACTGGTGCTAATGGTTGATATGGTTTGCTGCCAGCGTCCTAGGTATCAACCAAGTACCTTCTTAAAATATAAGATGTTCCGAGTAGCACAGTTTTTTGCAGTTCCGCTGGTTATTGCAGGAAGCTGCAATTTGTTGATATATTATTATTGTATTATTATTTTTTGTTTATTGTATATTTGTATAATGTATGTATTATACAATAATTATTATTGTATATGTATTATTATTAAATGGTTAATCTTTGGTGAGATTCACAGCCTTTGGGGCTGGTTGGTAGCTCAACAGCTTGAGTCCTAACCAAGGACCTAGGAACTGTTAAGGTAACGTCAGAGGATATAAGTTGTTCCAAATAGGGTGGTTTTTTTGTAGAGTCAGAATGTTCAAATCAGGTAAATTTAGAATTTCCAAATAGCGAGGTAGCCTTTTAGGTATTGCTCCAAGGGCTCCAATTACAATTGGGACAACACATGATTTCTTTTTCCATAGTCACTCAACTTTAATTTGCAAGTCCCAGTATTTTGTGATTTTTTTCTTGCTGTTTATCTTCAATTCGTGCATCTCCAGGTATTGCAATGTCAATGAACCATATTTTTTTCTTTTCAATTATTGTTATGTCAGGTGTATTGTAGGCCAAGTGCCTGTCAGTCTGGATTCTGAAGTCCCACAGGATCTTGACTTTCTCATTCTCTAAAACCTTCGCAACCTTCTGTTTCTTTTTTCAGTACTCCTGATCTTAACCAGTTCCAAGTTAGTTTTTGGTCAGCTTTGCCTTCAATACTTTTCAAGTCTTGGCCATGCATAACTTTGCTTTTCCAATTTTCAGCTCGCTTCTCAATTACATCTTTCTTATATTCAACTTTTAACTTAGTTGTCTTCAAAAGGCCTCCTTTATTTACTTCCTTAATCATTGGTTCTTCACTTTTCTGGATGTAATCATTCAAGCTGTTTCTTTCTTCTTCCACAGTCTGCTTTACTTCTAAGAGTCCTCGACCACCCTCTGCTCTTGGTAGATACAATCGGTCAACATCACTTTTAGGGTGCAAAGCATGATTCATTGTCATAAGCTACCTTGTTTTTCTGTCCAAATTGTCCAACTCCATCTGGGTCCAGTCAATTATTCCTGCAGAGTATCGAATTACAGGTATAGCCCAGGTATTTATGGCTTTTATGATGTTTCCTCCACTCAGTTTGGACTTTAATATCTTGCCAATTCGTCAAATGTACTTGGCTGAAGTTAATTCCTTGACTTTATTATGCATTAAGTCAGAGGCCTCTAAAATCCCCAAGTACTTGTAGCCTTCTTCTGGTTTTACTGCCTTTATCATTTCTTCGTTCTCAAGTTGTATTCCATCATCTTCTAGGACCTTGCCTGCCTTGGTTGCCATTGTTGCACATTTGTCAATTCCAAACTGCATACCAATGTCTTGGCTAAATTCTTTTGTGCTTTCAATTAATAAATTCAGTTCAGCTTTTGTTTTACCAAACAGCTTCAAATCATCCATGTACACCAAGTGTTAAATTTTCAGTCCTTTCTTTGCAAGTTCGTATCCACAGTTCACCTTCTTTAAAATAGTTGTCAGTGGTAGCATTGAGAGTATAAAAAGTAGGGGTGAAAGGGAATCACCCTGGAAAATGCCTTGTTTAATTTCAACTTCACCCAGTTGTTGTTGTTGTTGTTGTTGTTGTTGTTGTTGTTGTTGTTGTTGTTATTTCTTATTTTCTTCTTCTTCTCCTCCTCCTCCTCCATCATCTCCTCCTCCTCCTCCTCCTCCTCCATCATTTCCTCCTCCTCCTCTTCCTCTGTCTTCTTCTCCTCCGTCTCCTCCTCCTCCTCCTTTGTCTTCTCCTCCTCCTCCTTGTCCTCCTCCTTCACTTCCTCCTCCTCCCCATTCTCCTCCTCCATCTTCTTCTCTTCCTCCTCCTCCTCTTCCTCTTCCATCATTTTCTCCTCCTCCTCCGTCTTCTCCTCCTCCTCCGTCTCTTCCTCCTTCTCCTCCTCCTCCGTCTTCTCCTCCTCCTTCTTGTCCTTCTCCTTCACCTCTTCCTCCCCATTCTCCTCTGTCTTCTTCTCCTCCTCTTCCTCTTCCTCTTCCATCATCTTCTCGTCCTCCTCCTCTTATGTCTTCTCCTCCTCCTCCTCCTCCTCCTCCTCCTCCTCCATCTCCTCTTCCTCTGTCTTCTCCTCCTCCTCCATCTTCTTCTCCTCCTTCTTGTCCTTCTCCTGCACCTCTTCCTCCTCCCCATTCTCCTCCTCTGTCTTCTTCTCTACTTCCTCCTACTCCTACTCCTTCTTGTACTTCTCCTTCTCCTCCTCCCCATTCTCCTCCTCTATATTCTTTCCTCCCCTCGCCCCCTTCTTCTTCCCAGCTTGGTTAGGAAAAGGTTAAAAAAGGAGCTGGAGAAAGACATTGGAGCAGATAATTAGAGAGGGAGGAACTAATAGGCCGATAACAGGCTTTGGATGCTCAATTGCCTCCTTTTGCCATAAAATCTGCCCTCCTTGCATATCACAGTCACTTTCCTTCACACACTCATGCTTACAAAGCATTTTCCCCCTATGTAAATTAAATCTGGAAATATGCAGGCATCGCAAGACTCATTTGGGATTGTGGGGAGACGTCTTTTTGCTGAGTCTACTTTTCAATTCCTTCTCTTTGGTTTTTCCAGTCACCCCCAAGTTTTAGCAGGGATGAGGGGCAGGTTGGAGGATCAGCAGCCTCAATCATGCCCTGGTGGGAGCCCCAGTGGTGAAATCTAAAGTATTTTTCCTACAGGTTCTGTGGGTGTGGCTTGGTGGTGGTGGGGTCATGTGACTGGGTGGGCATGGCTGTGTAGTCATGTGACTGGAGGGGTCAAAAGACAGAAACTCACTTTAACAAACACCCCCACCCCCATTTTTGGCCTAGCAGCCCTCAGGGAAGCCTCCTGGGAGCAAAACCGGACCCCCAAATGCTAAAATAAAAAATAAAATGAAAGTTCCTACCATCACGCAGCACAGCTGATCATTGGAACTTTTTAAATTTTTGTTAAGCATTTTTTTAATTACCTGTTGAGGGGAACTGGCTCAAACTGGTAGCATTTCACCCCTGGGGTACCCCCTTCTTTGATGCTCCTGAAAAGGCAGTAAGCCCACCAAGAGTTATTTCCCTCCTGCCAGCTTGACAAACTGTCTGTACTTCTTGTTATTCAAAGAGACGCCAGCTGATTAAAATAGCTTTGCAGCCACTCAGCACACAAGGAATATATGAAGACATTTAACAAAGTTAATTGCTTCTCCCGCCTAAACAATTAAACAAGATATGAAAATGCAGCCTTAAGGCATTCTCTGAAGGCTGAATCAAGAGATCACGCCTTAGGCGGAGGCTGAATTCACACAACACCCTAAACCCAGGTTAGGAAAACTTCCATTGCTCTGGTCACCTAACATGAAGCGATCAAATATACGTCCCTTTGGTTTGTGGTGGTTGATATATGATTTATATATGTTAAGAAACAGGGAGGGATCCTTCAACACATCCAGTCCTATTTTAATTTAGTCTAACATTTTTGTGGGGATCTAGTTACTTTGGCCATCTTTTAAATAATAACAATGAAGTTACTATTTTTCTTCTTTTGAAGGTGGGAAAAAGAAGTCAAATGTTTTGATTAATGTTTGATGATGATGTAATAAGTAAGCTACCACTGGCCACATTTACACGATGGGAAGAGCAAGGCAGCCATCTCAAGTAACCAGGAATTAACAGCAGCATTAAGGAATTGCTGAAAAAGCATTTTTGTGCCTTTTTCTTCTAAGTCCAACCTTGACCACTTGAAGAGCAGTGGACGTCAACATCCAGAATTTCCCAGCCAGCCATTTTAGTTGGCCCACTGGCTGGGGAATTCTGGATGTTGATGTCCACAGCTCTTCAAGTATCCAAGGTTGGACACTCTTGCTTTAAGTCATCAATCCAGTTGGTTATTAACAGATTTAATAGATTGACAGAGTTGGAAGGGACCTTGTAGGTCATATAGTTCAACCCCCACCCAAGCAGGAGACCCTACACCATTTCTGACAGATGGCAATCCAGTCTCTTCTTGAAAGTCTCAAGGGATGAAGTCCCACAACTTCCGAAGGCAACTTCGGTTCCATTACATATCAGGATTCCAGAATATCAAATACCAGAACAACAGAATAACAGAGTTGGAAGGGACCTGGGAGGTCTTCTATCCAACTCCCCACAGTCAAGCAAGAGATCCGATACATTTCAGAGAAATGGTTGTCCAATCTATTTTTAAAAACCTCCAGTGTTGGAGCACCCACTACTTCTTGAGGCAAGTCATTCCACTGATTAATTGTTGTCACTATCAGGAAATTGTCTGGTGGGCATTGCACACCAGAACAACAAAACACAAAGACAGACCCACCACCACCACCATCACTCTGCTAAACAACTAATTCCCACAACATTATTGAGTAAGGCTGGTTTACTATTGTTCTTCTCATCTCACCCATTACCTATCTCCTTCTCTACTTACGACTATAACTTTGTTGCTTGTATCTTTATGTTTTATTTAGTTTCATAGCGCGATTTATGTTGATTGTTTATTTAATATCCTATGACTACCACTAAGTGTTGTATTTTATGATTGATGATGAATGTATTTTGATGACTATGATCATGATTGATCACTTATAGCTTTTATCTACACTGAGAGCTTATGCACCAAAGACAAACTCTTTGCATGTCCAATCACACGTGGCCAATAAAGAATTCTATTCTATTTCTCCTTCGTTCTAGGTTGTTTCTCTCTTTGATTAGTTTCCATCCATTGCTGCTTCTCCTGCCTTCAGGTGCTTTGGAGAATAGGTTGACTCTCTCTTCTTGGTGGCAGTACCTTAGATATTGAAAGGGACCAACGCTCTTGGTCTCAAGCACCCAAATGTCTGCACTGCCTTGAGCCTATGTTTCTGTGGGTCCTGAGAAATCTACAACCACCCCTCTGACTGAAACACATTATGCAATCATCACGAAATCTCCAGAACCGTAAAGCCTACAAATTTGGAATTTGGCACGTATGTTCCTCTTGACTTATAGGTGCTCGCTAAGAAAGGATTTTTCAAAATGACCATCAGATCATTAGTATTTCTTATACAGTAATTAACATGTTCTGGTGCTAAGGAGTTCTACTCCCCCTCTCCACCTGAAAAGAACTCTGTTCCAACTGCCAGTTGCCTTATGTTAACACGCTCTGATGCTAAGGCATCAGATATTCTACTCCCCCTCCCCACATGAAAAGAACTCTGTTCCAACTGCCAGTTGCCTCACATTCCATTACCTCAATTCAAACTGACAGACATTCCACTCCTTCACTCAGGAGAGGCCCGGGGCTCCTTACAGTATTAAATGTCAGTACCTCACCAAAATGTCTACGCCTTCCACCTATGGAACTGCTCCCTGACTCAAGGCAGAGGGAGTGATATTCCCTTATGTGTTTCAATCACCGACCACCACTGAGCCAACGGATTTAACCCGAGGGAACTGGATTTGTCCTGTATTTCCCAATCACATAGTTTTGTCGCGAAGCACAGGCATCCAGCTAGTCACTGATACAGACACAGTGCAAGGCATTCTTTGCTACTCAGTCCGACTGTTCTCCTATTCTTCAACTTCTTTTCAGGTTCTCCCTTCAAAGCCACAATTTAGTGCATTAATCAATCCATCATCCTGATAAATTGACAGAGCCTGTCAGCCCTAATTACACAGCTTTCTTTTTAAATTCTATCTGATTTCTCTCCAAGGGTTTCCTGGCTTGGAGCCATCTGCAGAGTTGATCAGGAGCCCTGCCGTTTCTACCTTCAACCCACGATTTGAAAGTGTAAACAAAATTCCCAGCCAGGAAGCTTTGGAGGGTGTATTTTGTTGCTGCCAGAAGGGTAACTTCACAGGTTTTAGGACCATGAAACGCATCAAACCAGGATGTAAGTTGCTGGATTTGGAAAAGATTGTTCCAGCACAGAATGTGGGGCGTGCAAATGAGGTTATCCACCCACCCACCCACCCACCCACCTGTCTCTCTCTCTCTCTCCCTCTTTCCCCCCCCCTCTCTCATATCTATCTATCTGTCTGTCCGTCCGTCTGTCCGTCCGTCTGTCCGTCCGTCCGTCCACCCACCCACCCATCTCTCTCTCATATCTGTCTCTCTTCTCTTTCCCTCTCTCCCTATCATCTCTCTCTATTATCTCTATCGATCTCTCATCTCTCATCTATCTATCCATCTATCTATTTATCTTCACTCTCTCTCATATCTATCTATCTATCTATCTATCTATCTATCTATCTATCTCTATCTATCTATCTATCTATCTATCTATCTATCTATCTATCTATCATCTACCTACCTACCTACCTACCTACCTTCTGTTCCACTGATTCATTGTTCTAACTGTCAGGAAGTTTCTCCTCAGTTCTAAGTTGCTTCTCTCCTTGATTAGTTTCCACCCATTGCCTCAGGTGCTTTGGAGAATAGCTTGACTCTCTCTTCTTTGGGGCAGCCTCTGAGACATCGGAAAACTATTATCATATCTCCCCTAGTCCTTCTTTTCATTAAACTAGACATACCCAGTTCCTGCAACCGTTCTTCATGTGTTTTAGCCTCCAGTCCCCTAATCCTCTTTGTTGCTCTTCTCTGCATTCTTTCTAGAGTCTCCACATCTTTTCTACATCGTGGTGACTAAAACTGAATGCAGGATTCCAAGTGTGGCTTTACCAAGTCATTAAAGTGGTATTAACACTTCACGTGATCTTGATTCTATCCCTCTATTGATGCAGCCTAGAACTGTGTTGGCTTTTTTTGCAGCTGCTGCACATGGCTGGCTCATATTTAAATGGTTGCCCACTAGGACTCCAAGATCCCTTTCACAGTTAGTACTGTTGAGCAAGGTACCACCTATACTGTACCTGTGCATTTCGTTTTTCTTGCCTAAATGTAGAACCTTACTCTTTTCACCATTGAATTTCATTTTATTAGATAGTACCCAATGTTCAAGTTTGTCAAGATCCTTCTGTATCTTTAGCTTGTCTTCTGGAGTGTTGGCTATTCCTGCCAGCTTGGTGTCATCTGCAAATTTGATGAGTTCCCCATTTATTCCCTCATCCAAATCATTGATGAAGATGTTGAAGAGTACTGGGCCCAAAACAGAGCCTTGGGGTACTCCACTGCACACTCCATGTAGATGCAATTCCATTGAGGACTACACGTTGAGTGCTTGCTGTGAATGTGCGAACCAAGCGAAGATTACAAGGTTTGCAAACGACATTTTCTGGCTGTCTTTTCAAACGCCAGCAACACTCTTTTGCGATTTTATGCAGCACTGTCTCCTGCTCAGTTTAAATACCAGCTGCACGTTGGCATTCTCTGCTCTACATCTACTATAAAATGTCACCTCCATTCATCTACCTACTCTCTGGTTAAGTGTGGATAATTGCAGGCTTTTAATGCCCTTTCTGTACAGGCACACTCGAAAATAAGAAAAGAGCTTTTCCACTTTGTCACTTCCTTTTCTCTGTAAAGTGTCAGGCCTGCAGTCATATTCCTTTTCAGATCTTTGGCCTGCCACACACTATTATTTTACTATGCTGTTTCATTGGTGTAGTAATTGGGAGGGGGAATAGTAAGGAGTAGAATTGCAGAATGTGTTGTTGTTATTCCTTTCTAGAAATCAAGGTCATTTTTTGTCTCTGTATCTGACCGAAACTAGATGGGTGGCAATGCCAGCATGGGCGAAAAAGATTGGACCATGTGATGGATTTATGGGTGTGGGGATAAGATCATGAACTTTCAACTGGGTGGAATCCCAGGAAGCTTTTAGATTTGGGATTCCACAGTTTGTGCCAACATGTCTGTCTTATTAAATTGGAACTTTAAGGCTAGCTCTGCCTTGGACTCTGATTTAATTCTGGATGATATTTGGAACGCTGACATAAAAGCTGCTTCATAGTCAGACACACGGGGTTGATTCAAACCGGTGTTTCCAAGCTCAACAACTTTAAAATGGGTAGACATCCACTCCCAGAATTTTCCAGCCAGCGGGCTTTAAGATGTAGTTTAGTTTAGTTTATTGTCATTGTACAAGGAAGTTAAATGCCGTCTTCAGTGTACATTATAACCATAGAAATAAAAACACAAACACACATCCTTCACATGCTATATAACTGAAATTGAAAATCCAAAATTGCATTACTATTACACTAAACCATAGAATTCAGTACAGTTACTGCTCTGGGATAAAAGCTGTTTTTCAGCCTATTTGCCCTCAATCGTTCCCAGCATTCGGCTCTTCTCTAGTGAGTCCTTCCTTCTCATTAGGTGGCCAAAGGATTTGAGTTTCCTCTTCAGGATCCGGCCTTCTAAAGAGCAGTCAGGGTGGATCTCCCGGTTGGATCACCTTGCAGTCCAAGGGACTCGCAGGAGTCTTCTCCAGCACCAGAGTTCAAAGGCCTCCATTCTTTGGCTCTCAGCCTTCCTTATGGTCCAACTTTCACAGCCATCCATTGAAACTGGGAAAACCATAGCCTTAACTATACGCACGTTTGTTTTGCAGGGTGATGTCTCTGCTTTTTAGTCTGCTGTCTAGATTGCCAGTGCTTTCCTCCCCAGGAACAAGCGTCTCTTAATTTCTTGGCTGCAGTCCCCATCTGCACTGATCTTGGAGCCCAGGAAAGTAAAATCTGTCGCTACCTCCATTTCTTCCCCATCTATTGGCCAGGAATTGAGAGGGCCGGATGCCATGATCTTTGTTTTCTTAACGTTGAGTTTCAAGCCAACTTTTATACAAAAATATAATGTTATTATATTATAGTTTTTATCCCACCTTCCAGTTAGAAAGAAAAAGTTGCAGCCCTGTGAAGGTTGAGCAAAAAGAGAGGAATTTTCCCCAAATATCCCAGGGACATTTTTGTGGTTAAAGGGGCTGCAGAAAACAGCCCCCCTACTAATCTAGCACCTTCCCCAGTGAACCAGGCAGAGCAAACTCACAACAAATTTCTGATTGCAATTATAGCCTTGATAAATTTCTTTTAAAAAATCCCACTCTCTCCTTCAAATCAATTTTTTCCCAACAGGGTAAATATTGACAGGCGTTGAAGTATACACTGGAGGGTTGTGTGATGAAGATCTAATTCTCATGCACAACAAACAAGCAAACATCGAAGAGGCAGACAGATTCCTATCTTGGCTCCGTGTATATTCAGCCAGTTCAGACACTCTTTCGCAGGCTGGAAAAAAGAAAGAGAAGAAATGGAGGAAGAAGAAATGGAGAAAGAGAAGGTAGAAATGAAGAAGAATGGAAGAGAAAAGGAGAAGTAGTAAAAAGGAGAAATGGAGAGGGAAAAATGGAGAATGAGGACAAAGGAGAAACAAAGAAGGAAGAATGGAAAAGAAGAGGAAGGAGAAGGAAGAAATGGAGAGGGAGAAGGTAGAAATGAAGAAGAATGGAGGAGAAAAGGAGAAGGAGGAAAAGGAGAAATGGAGAGGGGGAAAAGGAGAAGGTAGAAATGAAAAAGGAAGAATGGAGAAGAAGGAGAGGGAAGAAATGGAGAAGGAAGACATGAAAAAACAGAGAGCAGAAAATAGAAGATAGAAACTAAAAAGGAAGAATGGAGAAGGAGGAGAAGGAAGAAATGGAGAGGGAAGACATGAAGAAACGGAGAGGGGAAAATGGAGAAGGAAGAGATTGAGAAATTGAGAGGGGAAAGTGGAGAAGGAAGAGAAAGTAGAAACAAAGAAGGAAGAAGGAAGAGGAAGAAGGAGGAAAAGGAAGAAATGGAGAGGAAAGAAACAGAGAGGGAGCAGGAGGACAAGGAAGATATGAAGGAGAATGGAGAAGAGAAAGAGGAGAAATGGAGACGGGAAAGTGGAGAAGGAGGAGAAGGGAGAAATGAAGAAATAAGAATGGAGAATAAGGAGGAGGAATAAATGAAAAAGGAAGAATGGA
>NC_138559.1:6189546-6287801 GCF_964273705.1 Natrix helvetica | reverse complement strand
CATCGACGTAAAGCAAGGCAAGAAACAGTGGATGGAAACTAACCAAGGAGAGAAGCAACCTGGAATTAAGAAGAAACTTCTTAAAACTGAGGACAATTAACCAATGGAACGGCTTGCCTCCAGAAGTCATGGGTGCTTCATCACTGGAGGTTTTTTAAGAAGAGATTGGACAAATATTTGTCTGAAACGATATAGGGTCTC
Source organism: Natrix helvetica (assembly GCF_964273705.1). Taxonomy (NCBI): domain Eukaryota; kingdom Metazoa; phylum Chordata; class Lepidosauria; order Squamata; family Natricidae; genus Natrix; species Natrix helvetica. The sequence continues at coordinate 6,287,600 of NC_138559.1, read as the reverse complement.
CTGCTTGAGCAGGGGGCTGGACTAGAAGACCTCCAATGTCTCTTCCAGCTCCTATTCTATTCTAAGATGGCATGTTTGCTTGTATCTTCGGCCTCTTTGCAGTATCCATTAAACCCAGGCACTATCAGCATCTCTTCCCTTTTTTTCAATGGGACCTCAAACCATGTGGTCCTGTCTGTTAGATCTGGGCAACGAGAGACAGACTGCGGACACGAAGTGACTTAACAGCTCTTTATTAGTATTAATAGTGATCCAGCTTGTTCTGTAGTCGGAGGGTTCCCCTTTTATAGGGATTGGGCACGCCCCTCGACCAATTACAAGGATACCTGTTTCCCGCTGTAGGAGCGGACCAGAGGGAAGACTTATCCCGATATATGTTAATATCTAACACCCCTCCCCTCCTAGATGGGACGTTTCGGTAGGTAACATAATCTTTTAGGTAGGTGGGTGTTTGTCTTGCTCGGGAGGAACGTCGTAGTTCGGGTTGGTTTGAAGTGGTTGCAGGACTGGGTGTGGGTTGGTTCGAAGTAGTTGCAGGATCGGGTGCTTTTTCTATTTCCCGTTCTGGAGGTCTTGTTCCTTCGTTGCTCGGGCATTCAGGAGTTTGTTCGGCTGCGTTGTCTGGGGGCTGCTCTGTTACGTGCGTGTAGTCTTGTTCCACGTTTGGCTCGCCGGCGTCGTTGTTTCCTATGATGGGGTTTTCTTGTGGCTGACTTTCCGTAGACAGGAAACTTTCATCTTCATTTCGAAGGTTGGAGTGTGCTAGGCGACCCCGAAGTTGATCGATGTGCCTTTTCCAATTCCGCCCATCTTCTAGCTCTAGCAAATACGATCGTGGACCCGTGATGCCAATGACCTTTGCCGGCATCCACAATGTCCCCCCTGTGTAGTTTTGAGCGTATACTGAATCCCCTACTCTGAATGACCGGATCTTACTTGTAGAGTCTGGGGGAGCCGTGGTAGAGTAATTCGGGTGGAGCCGGTCTAGGTGAGATCGTAGGCAACGGCCCATGAGTAGTTCAGCGGGGCTCCTACCCGTCATTGCGCTCGGGGTAATGTGTTGAATGAGGAGGTAATGGTCAATGCGTGTTTGCCAATCACCTGGACCCATCCTGGCGAGGGCCTCTTTTGCGAATCGTACCATTCTCTCCGCCTGTCCGTTTGATGCTGGATGGAACGGCGCGATGAGGGCATGCCGAATTCCCAACCCTGCTAAAAATGTTTCAAAGTGCGTGGCCGTGAATTGGGGCCCGTTATCGGATACGAGGAGATCTGGCAGGCCATGGGTGGCGAAGAGTCGCCGTAGAACCTTTATGACGGCCTCTGCCGTGGTTGAAGTCATTAGGACTACATCTAGCCATTTTGAGTATGCATCCACGACTATAAGAAAAGTCTGACCTTGGAATGGCCCTGCGAAGTCGATGTGTATTCGCGACCAGGGTGCTTTGGGTTTCTCCCATTCTGTGGCGGGCGCTTCCGGGGGTGCTGGTCTCGATTCCTGGCATGGGTCACAAGTGGCCACCCACTCCTCTATTTCTTTGTCCATGTTTGGCCACCATACGTAACTTCTTGCTAACGCCTTCATTCTAACAATCCCCGGATGACCCATATGTAAAGCATCTAATACATTTTTACGTAAAGCATACGGAATAACAACTCGATCCCCCCACAACAAACATCCTTGTAGTACTGAGAGCTCGTCCCGTTTCGCCCAAAACATTTTGAATTCCGGGCCCACATTTCCCTTTGGCCACCCCCTCCAAACCCAAGTTTGAACTTGTTTTATTAAATTGTCTTTAGAGGAGAACCTTGCAACATCGTAGGAAGAAACCGGTCCCGAATCCAAACAGTCAATGAGCAATACCGGTACTTCTGGAGTGGGGTCTGGCAGAATGTCAGGTAATGGGCAACGGCTGAGTGCGTCTGCGTGTCCAAGAGTGGAGCCCGGTCGATGTATCAATTTGTATGAATACGCAGCCAGGAAAACAGTCCACCTGGTCATGCGAGGAGAAAGGGAGACCGGAGTGGGGCGGTTTCCCGCCAAGAGTCCCAACAGCGGTTTGTGATCTGTGATTAGTTCAAAATCACGGCCGTAGAGGTATTCGTGGAAACGCTTTACTCCTGCTACGGCAGCCAGCGCTTCCCTGTCCATTTGGCTGTAATTCCTCTCGGCCGATGACAGAGTTCTGGAGTAGAACGCAATGGGTGCTTCTTTTCCGTCGGGCATCCTGTGGCTGAGGACTGCTCCAACTCCGAAAGGTGATGCGTCGCAGGTCAATACCAGCGGTAGGGTCTGGCTGTATTGAACAAGCAGTGAGTCGGTGGTGAGCAGGCGCTTTACCCCGGCGAAAGCGGCAGCTTCGGATCATCCCCATTTCCATGGTGCGTTCCTCTGGAGTAGACGGTGTAGTGGCTCAGCGACGGTCGCCTTCTGCCTCAGAAAAACGCTGTAGAAGTTAAGTAATCCGAGGAAGGCCTGCAACTCGGTCTGATTTCGTGGTGTGGGGGCGTCCTGGATCGCCTTAATTTTCTTTGAAGTGGGGTGTATTCCCTGACCATCAATTCTATAACCCAGGAATTCTACGCTAGGCACGTTAATTTGGCATTTTTCTTTTTTCAGGCGGAGACCCTTTTCTCTGATTCTGGCCAAAACAGATCTGACTCTTTTGTTTAATTGCTCCTCGTTTGCAGCTGACACCAAGATGTCATCAAAATAGGGGACGACTCCTGGTATCCCTTGCAACAGTCGTTCCATGACGCTCTGGAACAATCCTGGGGCAATGCTAACGCCGAATTGTAGCCGGTTGCATTTGAATGCTCCTCTATGCGTCACTATCGTTTGGGCCTCCGCTGTGGCGCTATCAACTGGCAGTTGCTGGTAAGCTTGTGCCATGTCTAACTTTGCAAATACCTTTCCTGGCCCCAACGAGTGCAATAAGTGCTGTACTACTGGCACAGGATATGCGCTCTGTTGTAGCGCGACATTAATTGTGCACTTATAGTCCGCGCAGATGCGGACTGATCCGTCTGGCTTGACTGGGGTCACGATGGGCGTTTCCCAGCGCGCGTGATCTACCGGCTCAAGGATTCCTTGCTCCACTAACTTATCTATCTCTTTGTCTATTTTAGGGCGGAGTGCAAAAGGCACTCGTCTCGGTTTAAGTCGGATTGGCGCCACTTTAGGGTCTAAATTGAATGATATTGGTTTACCCACATACTTACCAAGACCGGGGCTGAACACATCCTCGAATTCCTTAAAAATCTGTTCAGCGCTGCTGTTTCTTACGGCGTTGATCCCGGTGACTTCTAACCCCAGGGCTTCAAACCAATCAAGCCCCAGAAGGTTCTGCAATGGCGCGCTGGCGATGGTCACGGGCAGCTGGGCTTCGATGTCCTTGAAACGGATGTGGAATGTGCCTTGGCCCACGATGGGGACTTGGTTCCCCTGGTAGTCTCGTAGCAGGACGTCTGGAGCGTGTAGTTGGCTCTTTCTGAGGCTAGGGATAGCCTGTTTCATGGATGCCCATGAAATGATCGTCAGGGTCGATCCTGTGTCGACTTCTAGCTCGCAGGGTGAGCCCTCCAAGAGGACTGTGACTCTCAGCCTTTTGGGCCGCTTAGGGCGGACTTGATGTATTGTGGTGAGATACGTTCGCAACTCCTCTCTCTGGGTCAACTCTATCTCATCGTCTACATCCTGAAAATACTCTCGTTGAGCGTCTTGATAGAACGCTCGTTCAGCTCTTTGTGTGTATTCTCTCTGGGGATACGCTCGCTCAACTCCTTGTGAGTAATCTCTCTGGGGATACGCTCGTTCAGCTCTTTGGAAATGTTCTCTCTGGGTAAACACTTGTGGATTTCTCTCTGGGCGCCCTTTTTGATTTCGCCAAGCCCCTGGGTTGGGCTTCTGTTGGCGGTACATGGGTGGCTGCCGTGAGGCAGGGACTCCGCTCCGGCACACTTGTGCGATGTGCCCAAGTTTGTTGCAATGCGAACAAACAACGTTCCTGAACCTACACGTAGACCTGGGGTGATTCCCTCCGCAACTTGCGCAGGGCGGCAACCCGGATCCGGGCCTCCCCCCAGGCCTCAAGTGACTGCTCTGCATCAGGTGACTGTCCTCGAACTCGGGATTCTCGTAGTCAGGGCTTGCGTCCTCGTAGTGCACTCTGGTTTGCCTTGCTGCTGGCTGGTTTATGCTGGCCCCTCGTTGTATGGTTACAGATGATTTCTCCGCTGATTCTGACGCTCTTGCTTCGTTTAACGCTGTCTGTAGGGTTAAATTCGGGTTTGCCAACAGCTTCTTTTGCAGCGAAATGTCTCTTAACCCACAGATGAGTTGCTCTAAGATGTGTTCTTCCAGATCCCTGTATTCGCAGTGAGCTGCTGCTTTTCGTAGGGCTGCAACATATTGATTAATGGATTCTCCCGCCTTCTGAGTCCTCATGTTGAATTCTTTGCGGCAGACATGGCGGGAAGGTTTTGGCGCGTAGTGAGTTTGCAGAGTCTGTTGCAACGTTGTCCACGATACTGCTTGTATTGGAGTAGGTGCGGTGAGGTCTCTGGCCGTATTGAAGACTTCTTTTCCGCAGTAGCCGAGGAAGATGTTTTTCTTCCTCGCATCGGTGATCCCCGTGTATTTGTTCGCTTCGAGGAAACACTCGAAACGAATCATGAAGGCTTCCCATTCGCCGTTTGCTGGGTCGAAAGGAGCGGGGGGAGCATGCATCGCCATCTTCTCTGTTTGAATTTGCCGCGCTGCGGTGATCTGAGATGGCTGTCGGAATTGCTGCCGAATTCCTGGGCTGGATCAAATCCGGAGATTCTGGAGGTAGCGTTCTTCGTCCTATCTGTCTCTCGATCCCACCTTCGTCGCCAATGTTAGATCTGGGCAACGAGAGACAGACTGCGGACACGAAGTGACTTAACAGCTCTTTATTAGTAGTAATAGTGATCCAGCTTGTTCTGTAGTCGGAGGGTTCCCCTTTTATAGGGATTGGGCACGCCCCTCGACCAATTACAAGGATACCTGTTTCCCGCTGTAGGAGCGGACCAGAGGGAAGACTTATCCCGATATATGTTAATATCTAACACTGTCCACCATTAAAAAATATCTTTCCAAACAGCCTCCATGTTTCTAGCGTCTTTTTCCCCACTTGGAACTGAACCCAGGAGGACATTTCTTCAAACACAAACAAAAAAACCCTTTTGCTATGTTCTCTCTCTGTGTCATTCTCTCATCTCTCTCTCTCATCTCCCTCTCTCTCTCATCTCTCTCTCTCATCTCTCTCTCTCTCCCCCCTCTCTCATTCTCTCATCTCCCTCTCTCTCTCATCTCTCTCTCTCTCTCATTCTCTCATCTCCCTCTCTCTCTTTCTTTCTCCTCTCTCTCATTCTCTCCTCTCCCCCCCTCCCCCCCTCTCTCCAAATTATTTCTTGGGAAATTGCTAATGATGCACCACAGAGAGAACAGGCAGGAGATAAGCCTTTCCAGAAGGGGAAACCAGCATTTGCTCATGAGAATGAATCCCAGGGTCAGGCTTTAGGCTGACTTTGCAGACTTCCAGAGCTTGCTTCCCATCGGGAAGTTGGAGGCCTCCGAAAGCAGAAACAGGAGGGGATGGTCAGGCCTCAGCAGGACCAACTCCACTCGGAGGCCTCCCGCTGAGCTTGGTTGTTTTCCTGCAGACGTTTCATTACCCAAATTGCTGATGATGATCACTGAAGAGGTTGCCTCCTTTGGGTAATGAGACGTCTGTAGGAAAACAACCAAACTCCGAGAGTAGCAAAGATCCCACAGTTGTCTTCTCCTCCTCCTCCTCCTCCTCCTCCTCAAACCCCACTCCCTGCAATACTGATGATGTTACCTATTTGGGTAATGAAATGTCTGCCAGAAAAAAACAAACTCAGAGAGCACCAAGGATCCCACAGTTGTCATTATCTCCTCCCTCCTCCTCCTTCTTAAACCTCACTCCTTACTACTGATGATGTTACTTAGTTTGGATAATTAAATGTCTACCACAAAACCACCAAGTTCAGAGAGCCCCAACAACTCCACAGTCTCCATTTCCTCCTCCTCCTCCCTATGCCAGAAACCTTTCTTCTTCTTCTTCTTCTTCTTCTTCTTCTTCTTCTTCTTCTTCTTCTTCTTCTTCTTCTTCTTCTTCTTCTTCTTCTTCTTCTTCTTCTTCTTCTTCTTCTTCTTCTTCTTCTTCTTCTCCTCCTCCTCCTCCTCCTCCTCCTCCTTCTCCTCCCCTTCTTCTTCTTCTTACCCCTTCCCCTCCTCCTCCTCTTCTCTTCCTCCTTCTCCTCCTCCTCCTCCTTCTCCTTCTCCTCTCCTCCTCCTCCTCCCCCCCCCTTTCCCTTTCCCTTCCCCTCCCCCCCATTACTGATGATGCTACCTAGTTTGGGTAACGAAACATCTGCCAGAAAACTACCAAGCTCAGAGAGCACCAAGGACCCCTCATTTCAACCCTGAGCTACAAATATTCTCCTTTGGAGGTATACTGCCTCTGTCCATGGAGGCTGCCTGTAGCTCCCACATTTACCCACACTGTCATGAAGTTTCAAGATAGGATTCCTGTAGGTCCTCTCATCCTGGCCTTTGAGTGTTTTGACCAGTTGAGAAGAATACCAGCACTGCCGTGGGATGTTTGCTTGTTTTTGTAATGGGGAAGACTTCCCAAAAAGTTTGGAGAATTTCCAAACTTTGCACTTTGGAAGGCTGGGATCTTGTGAGTTGCGATCCCTAACACATTTGGAGATTGTTGGTGGGGGGAAATCATCTTTTCTTTCACCGGCCTTGATCCTGTCAAGACATTTCAGCTGGCGAGAAAAAGAGGATAGCTAAAGAAAGCGAAAAGGGGCCAGAGTAGAATTATACGTTTCCCATTCAGTCCTCTCTTCTGAATGTGACCGACAGTTATCTCTGACACAAAACACTTCGCCCGAAAAATACATTCATAACAACTTCCAGACATTTTAACTTGTTTGCGCACAGCTCCCTCGACCTCCCTGTCCCTGGGGCTGATCCTTTGCTGCTTTTTAAGCAATCCTGACATTGCTTAATCCAGAAGGAACTCGGCTGCCTGATGTCGCCAGGCGGTTTTTTCTCACGGAGGGAACTCACGTCAAGCTGGTGGGAAACGACTTTGGTGGTTGGGGCGCTGAGTCCTTCCCCGACATGTGACGCTTCTGGTCAGGAAGTGGCAAATTGCTTCTACACCATGGGTTTAGTAGAATAACAGAGTTGGAAGGGACCTTGGAGGTCTTCTAGTCCAGCCCACTGCTCGCACGGGAGACCCTACATCAGGGGTGTCAAACTCAAGGACTGCGGGCAGGATTCAGCCCATGGGGTGCTTAGATCTGGTCCGCAGGGCTGCTCTGGAAACAGCAAAGAACCATCCCCCGGTGCCTCTGCCAGCAAAAATGGAGCTCGGGAGGGCTGAGACCCGTTTTCGGCCATGACGGGTTCCTGCAGTTCTCTACCAGCAAAAAGGGACCCTGTTTTTGGTGGCAGAGGGCTGCAGGAGGTTGTTGCAGGCAAAAACAGAGCCCAAGAAGGCCGCACGTGGCCCTCTCAAGCTCCGTTTTTGCTGGCAGAGGGCAATCAAAAGAAACTAAAAACAAAACAATAGGAGAAATGTTTCCCCCTTTGCCTTTGAGCATAAAAGAAGGGACAGGAAAGGAGAAAGAGGACAAAGAAAAAGAAGGGAAGATGGGAAGAGAGCAAGGAAGGAAAACGAAGGAAGGGGAAGGAAGAAGAAAGGAGAATGAAGAGGGGAAGAAAAAGAAGAAAAGAAAGGGAGGGAGGGAGGGAGGGAAGGAAAGAAGATCATAATGAGAGGGAGGGAGGGAGGGAGGGTCGGAGGGAATTCCTGCTTTAGCACTTGGCCATCTCTGACACCCCCAACATGAGTGATGTCACACTGGCCACACTCACCCTGGCCACACACACCCTGCCCCTCCTGAGGTCAAACACAACTCTGATGTATGCCTTCAATGCATGGCTGAAATGCTACCGGTTCGGGCCAGTTCAGGCGAACCAGTAGTTCCGATGATCAGCTGCACAATCAGCCGTGGCGCGCAATTGACCATATTTTTGAAGTATAAGACGGACCTTTTTCCCCTCAAAAAAGAGGCACAGCATTTTTTGCCTCCTGCAACCCTGCCCCCTTCACCAAAATGGTCATGCATAGCCTTTAGGAGGCTTATAGAGTGCTCCTGGGGGCTGGGGAGGGCAGAATTGAGAGGAAAATGGGCCGTCTTTTGCTCAATTTTGCCCCTCCCCAGCCCCCGGGAGCACTCTATAAGCTTCCTTATGCCCTTTTTTGCTTGTTTTTGCTCCCCCTCCCGGAAACACTCTACCAGCCTCCTAAGGGCTATTCATGCCCCCTTTTTAAAAAAAGAAATCCTTGTGCGCGTGAAGCGATAGCAGACTTCAGAGCATTTCACCCCTGCCTCAGAGGTGGGTTCCAACCAGTTGGGCCCGGTTCGGCCGAGTAGGGAGTCCCTCGGCCTGCCACATCCCTGAACTGGTTTTATCGGCAGTAGTGCCATCTTTTCGATTCTGTGCATGTGCAGAACGATCTTCATTGCAAAAATGTAAACCCCCCCCTTTTCTAACGTTGTGCGCATGCGCAGACTGTTTTAGGTGCTAATTTTTTGCTCACCGGACCGGCTGCAATGCCGGCAGTAGCCCACCCCTGCATCTTTCTGGACAAATGGTTCTCCAATCTCTCCTTTAAAGCCTCCAGCGATGGAACGCCCAGGTTGACTGTTCTCACTGTCAGGAAATGTCTCCTCCATTCAAGGTTGATTTTCCTCTTGGATCCTTTCCACCCATTTGGCTTCTTGTTCCTGCCTTCTAGCCAGGGTTGGGTTCCGGACCGGTTGCACCACATGAATGCGCACAGCGCACGCATGCGCCCTTACCTTTTGCGATGCCTCCGTGAGGCTCCAGCTGTTTGGCGGAGCATCGCACAGGCGCTGTGTGCTCTGTGCGCATGCACAGAAAAGCTCAAGTAGAAGTCAGGAGCTCAGGAGGGCGGGTGGCCCCCCCTGGAGCATTGCACTGGAACGGTACCTGGTGCTCCGGCCAGCCACTGGTACGTCCGTTCTGGGTCACACCGCCTGCAACCCATCACTGCTTCTGGTGCTTTCCGGGGAAGATCTCTGGAGATCTCTTGTTGCAGCTCTTTCTTCTTCTCCATCGAAACATGATGCACTGAGCAAAGAGAGGAGACAGAATGTTTTCCCCAGATTTGGTTAAGCCTCACATGAAATGCAGATGCTTGATGGACAAATCAGCTTATTTAGGAATATAAACCCTCCAAATACCTGGGCTGATCCAAGGGAAAGAAGAAGAAATGTTGGACAATATCTTGATGATGATGATGATTATAAGGGAGGGTTTTTTCCTCCCCCAGCTGGAATGGGAAGCCACGAATATATTTATTTGCTAGCTCTAAGGAGCAGAAATGGGTCAGAGCAGAGCTTAGATGTTTGCCCCCCCCCCACCTCCCCTTGTGGTTTCTGGGGATGGGGGTTTAAGTGAAATATCACTCTGCTAAGGGGAATGCAACAACTTCAACTTTTATTCTCTCTCTCTCTCTCTCTCTCTCTCTCTCTCTCTCTCTCTCTTTCTCTCTCACCGTCCCTCCCCCACTCCCCCTCACTCTTTCTTTCTCTTTCTCCCCCCATCTCTTTCTCCCTCTCCCCTTCCCTCTCTCCCTCTCTTCCCCCTCTCTTTCTTTCTCTTTCTCTCTCCCCCTCTCTTTCTCTTTCTCTCTTTCTCTCCCTTCTCCGCCCTCTCCTTCTCTCTCCCTCCCTTCCTCTTTCTCTCTCTCCCCCTCTCTTTCTCTCTCCCCCGTCTCTTTCTCCCTCTCCCCTTCCCCCTCTCTCTCCCTTCCCCCTCTCTTTCTTTCTCTTTCTCTCTCCCCCTCTCCTTCTCTCTCTCTCCCCTTCCCTCTCTCCCTCCCTTCCCTCTATTTCTTTCTCTTTCTCTCCCCCCTCTTTCTCTCCCCTTTCTCCCCCTCTTTCTCCCTCCCTCTTTCTCTCTCCCCCTCTTTCTCTCTCCCCCTCCCTCCCCTATCTCCCTCCCTCTTTCTTTCTTTCTCTCCTGTCTCCCTCCCCCTATCTTCCCCCCTCTTTCTTCTCTCTCTCACCCTCCCTCCTTATCTATCTCTTTCTTTATCGCCCTCCCTCTCTCTCCTCTCCTCCCAAAACAAGGGAAAAGAGAAAAAAAAACTATTGAAAACGGCCACTTTGCCACTAAATTCCAGCAGCAGAAATCTAAGGTTTCCCAGAGTTACCCAAATAAGCCTGGGGACTTAATGCACCCTGTATGACCAACTCCATTTTATTACAACCATCCCAAAAGATTGAAAACACTGTAAAATTTCCAGAATTGCCCTACAATTCTTGAGCAGATGAAATGACATGAAAAGGAGAGGAGCAGAAATTTTTTTAAAAAAATTAAGTGGCATTAGAATTGGTTTTAATTACTCTTTGCTTTTAATATCACCTTGTCTGATGATGATGCATCTCCTTTCCTTCTTTCCTTCCCTCCTTCCTTCTCCCATCTTTCTCCTTCCTTCCTTCCCTCCTTCCTTCCTCCATCTCTTTCGCCTTCCTTCCTTCCTTCCTTCCTTCCTTCCTTCCTTCCTTCCTTCCTTCTTTCTCCCATCTCTTTCTCCTTCCTTCCCTCCCTCCTTCCTTCCTCCATCTCTTTCGCCTTCCTTCCTTCCTTCCTTCCTTCCTTCCTTCTTCTCCCATCTCTTTCTCCTTCCTTCCCTCCCTCCTTCCTTCCTCCATCTCTTTCGCCTTCCTTCCTTCCTTCCTTCCTTCCTTCTCCCATCTCTTTCTCCTTCCTTCCCTCCCTCCTTCCTTCCTCCATCTCTTTCGCCTTCCTTCCTTCCTTTCTTCCTTCCTTCCTTCCTTCCCTCCTTCTCCCATCTCTTTCTCCTTCCTTCCCTCCCTCCTTCCTTCCTCCATCTCTTTCGCCTTCCTTCCTTCCTTCCTTCCTTCCTTCCTTCCTCCCTTCCTTCCTTCCTTCTTCTCCCATCTCTTTCTCCTTCCTTCCCTCCCTCCTTCCTTCCTCCATCTCTTTCTCCTTCCTTCCCTCCCTCCTTCCTTCCTCCATCTCTTTCGCCTTCCTTCCTTCTCCCATCTCTTTCTCCTTCCTTCCCTCCCTCCTTCCTTCTTCCATCTCTTTCGCCTTCCTTCCTTCCTTCCTTCCCTCCTTCCTTCCTTCTCCCATCTCTTTCTCCTTCCTTCCCTCCCTCCTTCCTTCCTCCATCTCTTTCACCTTCCTTCCTTCCTTCCTTCCTTCCTTCCTTCCTTCCTTCCTTCCTTCTTCTCCATCTCTTTCTCCTTCCTTCCTTCCCTCCCTCCTTCCTCTGGAAAAATATCTCTGGCCCAGCACCCACTGGGCTTTTCTGGACTCGCTTGATGTGATGCCTACCTTCTCTCAGTTTCAAATATCCTATTCTTGGGGGGTTGGTGTGTTTGTGTGTGTGACCAAGCCTGATCAGAGGGAGTACCCCATGGCTGAGACAATTCAATTAGAATCGGAGCGTATGCACAGAGACAAGGGCGCCCGTCCCATTACTTAGGTTAATGAACTCAGCATCACCGACTCGGCTGCGTTACCATCCATCATCGCTCTCCTGAAGGGTCAGTGGGCTTAATTCATTATGCATGCAAGCTCTAATTGCACTGTCAGCTCGTGCACTTTCTGTGTTTTGTTTCTCTCTAACCTTGGCGCTTTCCCTCGCAACCCTTGTCGGTGCAAATGTGCACTTACTGCTAAGAATAACACTTCAGGCCTCTGCTGAAGTGGGCACACATTATTTCGTAATCCCTTTCCAGTTCTGCTCCACCCTTTAAAATTATCCTCCTGTAGCTGGGAAGCAGGAAAGGATGAACAAAAGGAGCTCCTGCCTTGGGGAGAAACCATTTATTGCCGATTACCCCCAATGCTAGTTGACTTGGTTGAGCCAAATTCCACAAAAGAGCCATTTCTCAGGATGGCATACAAGTATCGTCAAGTTATCTTCAATTCCTAGGACTTGCATGGAGGTATTTCTATCTGTCTGTCTGTTTGTCTATCTATATAGATAATCTATCTATCTATCTATCTATCTATCTATCTATCTATCTATCTATCTATCTATCTATCTACCTACCTACCTACCTACCTACCTACCTACCTACCTATCTACCTACCTACCTACCTACCTAGATAATTACCCAATCACCCAATCACCCAACCAGTTATATCTATCTATCCATCCATCCATCCATCCATCCATCCATCCATCCATCCATCCTCTATCTATCTATCTATCATCTATCATCTATCTATCTATCTATCTATCTATCTATCTATCTATCTATCTATCTATCTACCTACCTACCTACCTACCTACCTACCTATCTACCTACCTACCTACCTACCTAGATAATTACCCAATCACCCAATCACCCAACCAATTATATCTATCTATCCATCCATCCATCCATCCATCCATCCATCCATATCTATCTATCTATCATCTATCTATCTATCTATCTATCTATCTATCTATCTATCTATCATCTATCTATCATCTATCCATCCATCCACCCACCTACCTACCCACCCACCTACCTGGATTACCTACCTACCTACCTACCTACCTAGATAATCAATCACCCAATCAACCAATCAACCAATCAACCAACCAATTATCTATATCTGTCTGTCTGTCTGTCTGTCTATCATTTATCATCTAGATTATCTATCTATTTATCTGTATGTGTGTGTGTTCCAGCATAACTCTGGATTGCCTCATGCAAACTTGGTACACAGATGACTTACTCTCTGGAAACAAATACTGTGGGGGTAAGACACCCCTAACACCCCTCAGGGTGGTGTGTTCTGTTAAGATACAGCCTGTTGTGCCTTACAATGGCTTCTACCGTACTGCCGTAAAATGGCTTCTACTGTAGAGTGCAGTGGAGTTGCCATGGTAATGGCTTCACAGTACTCCCCAGGGGTGGGGGGCTCTGGTAAGGGGGAAAATCCAACATTAGAAATTGCGGACATTTTCAACAAAATCTGGATTTTTCCTATCTAATACTGGATTTGGATAAATAAATACCCAGGCGACACAAGGTTATCAGCTAGTAAAATATAAAAACAAGACATGCTCATCCTTCTGGCCTGGGTTTAATAACTTGTAGCTCTTCCAAGGACATTTCCATAATCTCTCTCAGATTCTTGTCTGACAGTAGATGTTGTCTTCCCATTCTCCTGCTTCTTCTTGCCAAATGCAATCAATTTTCTTGGGTCGTTCCTCATCCACTCAACTCACATGCCCAAGTATGTTAGATCCAGTTGACTAATCATTGCTCTGAGGAGCAATCAGCTTTTATTTAGCCTCAAATTGATTGATTGGCTCTTCTGGCAATCCATGGGAGTTCTTAGACTCTGTAATTCTCCAGCACTGAACCTCTCCATCCCCATTCATTTCCATAGATCGTGGTGGAAAGGCCCTTACCCTGACTTTAGATACAGCTAAGAGCAGCTATTTTGGCAAGAGCAAACCTTCTCAAGGGTACGCAAGAACAAAATCGAATTAAAAGACGCAGGAAGGAAAAGACCATCGAGCAAGGAATAACATTAAAGGAGGATGCGGCTGAAGGATCTGACCTCCCTTTTATACTACTTGGAGGACTCTGAATAGGTTGAGAGTTGGCAGGCTTATGTGTAAGACCAATATGCTTAAGCGGAGGCTATTAGCAAATAACAACACCCTGTGTAAATGGGGAGAGGCGCAGCACATGGCCCATCTGCTGGTATGTTGGTTACTACCAGATACATATACTGAAAATGATTTATTTTTGGCTGACAACAAAGCCAAGAAGGTGGCTTTGTTCTGGGAATTTGATCTGGACAGGAGGAGGAGGAGGAGGAGGAGGAGGAGGAGGAGGAGGAGGAGGAGGAGGAGGAGGAGGAGGAGGAGGAAGAAGAGGAAGAACAGAAGAGGAGGAGAAAGAAGAAGAAGAAGAAGAAGAAGAAGAAGAAGAAGAAGAAGAAGAAGAAGAAGAAGAAGAAAAAGAAAAAGAAGAAAAGAGGAGGAGGAGGAAAAAGAAGAGGAGGAGAAAGAGGAAGAAGAGGAAGAAGAAAAGAGGAGGAGAAAGAAGGAGGAGAAGAAGAAGAAGAAGAAGAAGAAGAAGAAGAAGAAGAAGAAGAAGAAGAAGAAGAAGAAGAAGAAGAGAGAAGGAGGAGGAAGAAGAAGAAAAGAGGAGGAGGAAGAAGAAGAGGAGGAAAAAGAAAAAGAAAAGGTAGAGGTAAAGGTTCCCCTCACACATATGTGCTAGTCGTTCTCGACTCTAGGGGGCGGTGCTCATCTCCGTTTCTAAGCCAAAGAGCCAGCGCTGTCCATTTGCATTTTTTACATGCTTTTGAACTGCTAGGTTGGCAGAAGCTGGGACAAGGAACGGGAGCTCACTCTGTTATGTGCAGTGGTGGGATTCAAATGTCTTTACTACCTGTTCTGTCTGTGTGGCTTGGTGGGTATAGCAGGGGAAGGTTACTGTAAAATCCCCATTCCCTCCCAATCAGCTGGGACTCAGAGAATAGATGGGGGCGCCATCAGCCAGAGGTGGTATTTACCGGTTCTCCAAACTACTCAACATTTCCTCTATCTGTTCTCCAGAACTGGTCAGAACCTGCCGAATACCACCTCTGGTGACGTGACCCTAGGGATTCAAACCACCGAACTGCCAACCTTTCTGATTGACAAGCTCAGCGTCTTAGCCACTGAGCCACTGCATCCTATTTCCTGCCAAAAAAAAAAAAACCCAGCTGGCCACAGCTGCAAAATTCAAAGGCCCCTATGTGAAACCGATAACTGATAAGCGTGGACATCATTTTAGCTCCCAAAGCCCCAGCCTTGCACGCACACGCACACACACACACACACACACACACACACCACCGTCAGTTTCCTGTAACCACTGCGCCTTCTGGGAACCCACTCTTCCCCGCTGGCCTCCAGCCCAGGAACGGCCCCTCCCATCCCTCTCTCCCCATTTTGCAATTTCACCCATCTTGCCTCCGTTCGGATGACATGCCTGGAGCCTGGCCAAATCAAACTCTTCCCAAGACTGGGGTGAAGCGGCTGGGCTGGGAAAACCAGGCAAGCTGATATCTGCTTACGGGACAGAGACATCCTGAGGTCCGAGCATCAGGTTACATCTTCGGCCTGGCTGCTTTTGACACAAGGGGGCGGCTCCTGGCCCCTAGATGACTGATAAAAGAATAACAGAGTTGGAAGATCCCTTGGAGGTCTTCTAGTCCAACCCTCTGCTCAAGCAGGAGACCTCAACCAGTGATGACAAACGTTTTCTCCTCACGCAAGCGTGCCCACACCCATAATGCATAATGTTTTAGCCTTCAGTCCTCTAATCATTTATTTATTAATGTATGTATGTATGTATGCATGCATGCATGCATGCAACTGGATGGTAGGATATTCCACTTTCCAAACATCCACGCTATTTCCTATTCCTTCTAAAGTCGCTATTCCCTTCTGCTGCCTTTCCCATTTTACCACAGAAAATCTATTAAAATCAAGCGCTACTCTTATCTTTCACTTGTCATCGCCAGAGACCTCCTGGTAGAAAGCATCCAACACCTCCCATGAAGATGGGTCGAATCAATTTTCTCCTCGGACCTTTGAGGTAGATTTGTCTGGGGATAATCCATCTCCAGCAACCCAAAGCTTTGAGGTTTTCCTCTCACCAAATCACAATAATACTGCAGAGGGCGCTAAATGTTGATTCCTGTAATATTCCAGAGGCCTCAGACTCCTAGCCAGCGGTGGGACCCAGCCAGTTCGGATTGGTTTGGGCGAACCGGTTGCAAATTTTACATCTGGTTTGCCGAACTGGTAGTTGCAAGGGCTGGTTGGCGCCGCCCCTTCCTGTTTTGGATGCCAGGAAAGTGCAGGGCCCATGCGGAGGCTCTGGGAGGGCAAAAATGGGCCCCTTTTAGAGGGCTATTGAAGCACTTGGAGGTTTCTCTGTGTCCTCAGGGTCACCTGAGTGGTGCAAATGGTTCCTGTAGTCTGCAATTTTTCTTCTGGAAATCCATTCCTCCTCCCACACCATTCAAAGGATCTTCATCCCAAATTGTATCGTTAAAAGTCTGTAGAGATTCTCTGTCATCCAGGACACGGTTGTCCCAAAGGTCCTTTTTCAGGAGGCAACTGGACTTCCTTGCTTTTTCTTTTGAAGATGTTTCACTTCCCGTCCAAGAAGCTTCTTCAGCTCTGACTGATGGTGGGGAATGGAAGGATTTATATTCCTTGCAGACATCTGGTCATTTGCATCCTTTTAGAGGGTTGCTGAAGCACTTGGAGGTTTATCTATGTCCTCAGGGTCACCTAAACACCTTTGGAAACACCATGACCTGGATGACTGAAAATCTCCATAGACCTTGAAGAAGAAGTTGGGAAGAAGCTTCTTGGTTTAGAAGCAAAATGTCTTCAAAAGAAAAGAAATTGCAGACTGCAGGAACCATTTGCACCACTCAGGTGACCCTGAGGACACAGATAAACCTCCAAAGGGCCTCAACAACTCTCTAAAAGGATGCAAATGTCCAGCTGTCTGCAAGGAGTATAAATCCTTCCACTCTCCCCCACCCAGTCAGAGCTGAAGAAGTTTCTTGGATCAGAAGCTAAACCCCTTCAAAAAACAAAAAACCCCAGAATGTCCAGTTGCCTCCTGAAAAAGTCCCTTTGGGACAACTATGACCTGGATGACAGAGAATCTCTACAGACTTTTATCTATACAATTTGGGATGAACACCCTTTGAGTGGTGTGGGAGGAGGAATAAATTTCCAGAGGGGAAAAATTGCAAACTACAGGAACCATTTGCACCACTCAGGTGACCCTGAGGACACAGAGAAACCTCCAAGTACCTCAAGTGCAAATGACCAGCTGTCTGCAAGGAATATAAATCCTCCCATTCCCCACCATCCTGTCAAGAGCTGAAGAAGCTTCTTGGATGAGAAGCGAAACGTCTTCAAAAGAAAAAAAGAAGAATGTTTAGTTGTCTCATGAAAAAGCCCCTTTGGGACAACCAGCGCCTGGATGAGGGAGAATCTCTACAGACTTATTGGTGGCTCCTACTAAGTAGTTCACCCACTATAGGACATCTGCACTTCTTTCGCTGGTTAATTGAGCCAGGTGCCACCTCCAATACATTTCATTCTCTTGCTACAGCTCAGGTGGGGTGGGCTGAAGGGGGGAGACTGAATCATCCATCCTGTGCATTTTTCTTGGCTGAAAGTCACAAGTTAAAAAAAGACAAAAGGCTGGGGGAATAACCCCCGTTTCCTTAAACCTTCTACTGTTTGCTCCTTTGTTCTTAATATGTGTGCAGGTATAAATCAGCAGGGAAGGGAGCCCATTACAAGAAGAGAAAGCAGAGCCAATTAATCTACCAGCTGCTTTGAAGGGTTTCTGCTTCCCCTCCTCCCCACCCCATAGCTGGTTCCAACAGAAAGGCTGGGAACTGTGTCCCTCCTTTGCCCTTTGGAGTGTTGAAGACAGAAATGTCCTTTTATAGGCCTGCAGCTCAGTTTCCATGAGCTCACAAAACGATACGGAGGGGGGGTGGCGGGGGGGAGTAAAGAGGTTGAAGCTACGATGTCGCTCGCCCAGGATCAGTGGAAAGCAGCCCGTATGAATGCTAACATGCTAACAATGATTTCCAGAATTAGAATAAAAAGGTAAAGGTTCCCTTTGCACGTATGTGCTAGTCGTTCCCAGCTCTAGGGGGCGGTGCTCATCTCCGTATCAAAGCTGAAGAGTCAGCGCTGTCCGAGGACGTCTCCATGGTCATGTGGCTGGCATGACTTAAATGCCGAAGGCACACAGAACGCTGTTCCCTTCCCACCAAAGGTGGTTCCTATTTTTCTACTTGCATTTTTGCATGCTTTCGAACTGCTAGGTTGGCAGAAGCTGGGACAAGTAATGGGAGCTCACTCAGTTATGTGGCGCTAGGGGTTCGAACTACCAAACTGCTGACCTTTCTGATCGACAAGTTCAGCGTCTTAGCCACTGAGCCACCACATTCCTCCCAATTAGAACATAGAACAGACTAGAGTTGGAAGGGACTTCAGAGGTCATCTAGTTACTCTTTCTGGTCCAATTCAGCCCCGGTAGAGCTGTGGAGCATAGATAACCCCCAAAGCAGCATAAATATTCAGCATCCAAGAACCGTGATGGTGCAACTAGTTAGAATGCAGTATTGCAGGCTAAATCTGCCGACCGTCAGCAGTTTGATTCTCACAGGTTCAAAGTTGATTCAGCCTTCCATCCTCGCAAGGTTGTTAAAATGAGGACCCAGATTGTTGGAGGCAACAGGCTGACTCTGTAAACCGCTTAAGAGAAGGGCTGCAAAGCACTGTGAAGCGATATATAAGTCTAAGTGTTATCGGTTGGGACGTATGGAAGGATGGATGTGGTACAGTGGTTAGAATGCTGTATTGCAGGCTAACTCTGCTCACAGCCAGGAAGCTTGATCCTGACTGGCTCAAGGTTGACTCAGCCTTCCATCCTTCCAAAGTCATTAAAACAAGGACCCAGATTGTTGGGGGCAACAGGCTGACTCTGTAAACCGCTTAGAGAGGGCTGTAAAAGCACTATTAAGCAGTATATAAATGCTAAATGCTCTCTTATGGGTGACTGGGAGGGAGATTAACCACTAGGCACACAGCATGACAAACCTGGTTTTTCCCCCCCTTTCTTTTTTCATTTTATTATTAGTATAAAAATATTTGTACATTTCTGTCAAATAAATACATTTTAATAACAAATAAATTACATTTCAGGGCAGCTGGGGAAACAAGAGAGCGTGTTCCTTTATGTACATAAGTAGTGTTTTCAGGAAGAAGGAGAAACGAACATCCGGTGACGGTGGCATGAAAAGCATGCGGGATACGAAAGGGGGTGCTGGGTCAACACAGATGATGTCAACGCAGGGGTTGAAATGAATGTAGTAGGGAATTGCATGCTCCCCATGGAAAAGGGGGGAGGGGGGGGAGAATCCGGCTCCGTTCCTTTCTTTCGAAAGCGCAATTCTCTTTCTCTCTCTCTCTGATTGTATGCACACAATGCCACAATACCTTTAGCCAGAGATGGTATTCAGACGGTTCGGACCGGTTTAGGCGGACCGGTAGCGTCAACAATCAGTTGACCCCACCCACCCACCCCTGCCCTATTCTGTCCTTTATTTCCAGCTTTCGAGCTCATCTCAATCAGGGAGCCCCACTGATTTCCCCCAACTTCGCTGTTTTATTTACCATTGGAAGGTAAGCAGCTGAGCTTCCAAATGCTCCATTTTCAGTGCTGTGGGCAAGGTCTTTAAGCACGCGCTCACCGAACCGGTTGTTTAACCGGCAGCATCGCACACCACTGCCTTTAACCTCGTGGACGATTTCAATGATATTCTGGATTCGCCCAATATAGGGAACCCCTAAATTCACCGTACAGGTGCTGGGTTTGGCCATCACCCTAAAACGAACCAAGGTGGCCCACCCACTGATTCACAAGTTGGGTGACTGCCATCTGCAAAGGTCTTCGCTTGACCCAGGGAAGCGCCTTGGGTGGAGAAAGCCCTTCTCGATCTCTCTCTCACACACACAAACACACTCATGAACACACACACACACACACACCGATTGACTGGTAGGAACAGAATGTCACATGTATTATGACCCTGAAGGATGCCGAGAATGTAATTTGTGGGATGGAACATGTGATGGCACTTGTTTCCCTTAACCCGCCCCGACAATGACCATTGCGCTCATGGCCACGAGTGAGCGTGCAACCGCACACTTAAGCTTCCTGTAGTTGTGCGTATCCTTCAGGAAAGGGAGCCTGGGGCGCAATGAAGAAGACAGGCCAGAGGATACAAAGTCACCCCGGTGGCACGTTTCGGAGGGAGGGTGTGGGTGGAAGGGTGGTACAACCCTCCTGCCAAGGGAATGTGCAAGGCATTAGCAGAGAGTGGGCCATGTGGGACTGACCGCCCCCCCCCCAATGCTTGCCTTCCTCCACTCTCTTGGAAGGTCAATCCCTTCCTTTGCACGTGGTCCAAAGAGGTCCCCAAAATGGATGGGATGGAAACATTGGGATGCCTTTATCTTTCGGTGAAGATGCGAGGAGAGTTTAAGGGAGCTGCAAAGACACCTCTGTAAAACCCCTGAACAATTGATTTGAAAGTTTTACCTCTCCACTACTCCAGGGACCTCAGACCTCCTGTAGCTCCCCCAGAAGGACATCAGGACCAAGTGTTTCTCACCCCCACAAAGGTGCCCCACCCACTGCTGGGAAAGGAAAGCTCTTGGGTGGGTTGAGTGTGCCTCACTTTTACATGTAGCTGTAAGAAAGGAGGCCAAGCTATGGCTAAGAGTGTTCCCCAGTCCCCAAGGTACCCCTTTCTCTTTGGTTGAGTTTCCCAACACACACCTTGTCCCTGAGGACACCTGTCTTTCTGAGGTCCCCTTTTCCCAAAGGGGTCCTATTTTGGGGCGGGGGCTGGTTTTCCCCCCTCCTGATCCCTACCCTTTTGGGGAAAATCACTACCGCAGAGTCCAACTCTTGCAGTCAAGGTAGGAAGAAGAGAGAAAACATGGCAATAACTGCTAGGAAGCCAACTGCAACCATGCCGTGGGGAACAAAACTCTGGCTTGCTTTTCGCACGACCATGTCAACCCCATCCCCCATGCAGATCTGAAACAGGGCAGTGGGTTCGGCTCGGGGGTCTCCCTGCCCATGACAAGTCTCTAAGAGGCTCGGACTCAACATCCAAAGATGAAGGAATGAAGACCACCGCTCAACAATAGTCCCAGAACAGTTTCAAAAAGGAAGCACAGCAGAGAACACTGAACAAGGGGGGAGCTGTGAGGGAAAGGGGTCTTCTCGGCAGTGTGTATCAAAATAGGGGGATGTGAAGAAAGCCTGTTACAAAAGTGTCCAGAGTCTTGTCTTAAAAAGAGAGAGTCGTTTCGAGGCGGGCTGCGACCCTGGCCTAGGAGATGAGGTAGTTGAGTAATTGGTCCGACAAGTCCGCAGGGCAGCTCATACCGAAGACTCCTCGGGATTCGAGTCAGGCAGAGCTTGTCTCTGCTTCAACTTCCGACGCAGCTCCTCGGCCAAGTCACTGTAGTCCGGCCGCTCCTCGGTGCCCAAATTGAGGCGGATGTAGCCATTGGAAGACGAGCCACGGATGTTGCTCAGGTTGATGCGGTTTGGCGAGTGGAGGTGGGGAGACTGCAAGGGTTGGCCAGGAATGCCGTTCGTGGTGGGCGAGGGAGTGGTGCCCCCGTTCTGGCACACCGCGTGACCCGGGACGATCTTGAGGGAGCCATCCGAGTAGTAGTAGCTGGCAGGGTCCCAGAGCTTCTCATCCGAGTCTGAAGTAGTGCTGGGAATAAAAGTAGGGCTCTTAGGCTCTTTGGGCATCTCAATGGGGTAGACAAGGGTGCTTTCAATGGCCTTGGAGCCTTTCTCGCGTTCTTCTTTCAGCCTGCGCCTCAGGGAGAAGACCACGAGCAGGAGGACCACACAGATGGCTGAGAGAGCAATCACCACCACCCAAACCAGGCCCAAGTTGTCCAAGGGAGCCCGGGTCTCCAGCGACATGGCTGGGTCAGCCAGCACAGTGACCTGGTAACTCTCCGTCATTAATTCATTCATCTCCTCTAGCTGGATGCACTTGTACAATCCAGAATGCTTCAAGTGGATATCCAACACAATCAGTGCCTGAAGGTGAGCATCGTAGACAACCGAAGCTTGGCTCTCCACCAAATCCTGCCCATTGAAGGTCCAAAGAGCCTTAGCAAGGTTGGAGGTGAGTTGGCAAGGTAGCACCAGGTCCATTCCAACCATCACGGTGATGTTCTTGGAAACGATCTTGGTCCCTGCAGAGGAGTCAAGTGAAAGACAAAAGAATGGGATGGGGTTAATGCTATCCACATTGAGGGGGATTCCTAACTGTTCACAATTTGTGTTTTTTATTTAAAAGGTTCAACATGCACGAGAGGTCCTGAAAAAACTGAAGCCAAACCAAGGAAGTCTTTAGATCAGCCTACTTATTGATCTAGTAGCACCTACCACATTTTTCGGAGTATAAGACGGACCAAGGTTTTGAAGAGGCAAAGAAGGGCATGCATAGCCTTTAGGAGGCTTATGGAGTGCTCCTGGGGGCTGAGGGGGGGGGGGGCAAAATTGAGCAAAAAATGGCCTGTTTTTTGCTCATTTCTGCCCTCCCCAGCCCCCAGGAGCACTCCGAAAGCCTCCTAAAGGTTCTGCATGGCCATTTTGGTGAAGGGGGGCAGGGTTTCGGGAGGCACAAAGTGCTGTATTCAGTGTATAAGACGCACCCAGCTTTTCAGCCTCTTTTTTGAGGGAAAAAGGTGCGTCTTATACTCCGAAAAATACGGTAGTTCTGCTTGTGACGGACATGTGACAGCAGGCATACTCATTCAGACTTCCCAATATAAGAGAAGTGGAATTCCTGAGAGACTAAGAGAAAATGGTTGAAAGGAGGAAGGTAGGAAAAGGATTTCCCCTTAGAATAGAATGAAATATGGTAATATTACCAATGGTATATAAGTAATATGATGTGAGGGAAACAGAGTAATACTGTTAATTGTGGATAATCAACTAAGTGAAATGTTTACTATACAAAATTAAATTTGAGGATATATGTTACTGATAGTAAAACAGAATAATAGATGGAAATGAAATGTTAAATTTGATGAACTTGGAAGGGCAAATAATGATATTGTTTATATATTAAGAAGAAATCAAAGCTGTTGGAAAATAGGGAAGAAAATAAGATGGCTGAAATTGGAAATGGAAATATGATGTAAAATGAACTATGCACAAGAGAAGATGTAAAGAGGGAAGACCCAAGAAAACCTTTTGTTCATAAAAGAAGTTAAAATGTGTAACAATTAAAAAAAAAACTAAAAAAAAAGACTTTCCTGTCCTTTTTTTAATCCTCTGAGCTGGAATGAAACAGGCTTCATTGTACCCAGGATTCGAAACTTTGCAAAGAACTTACTTAAAGAGACGTGAATTATTTAAGAGCACCAGTATTGCAGTTTTCAGCCTGACGGGCTCCAAAGTATCTTACGGCCAAAAACGGGCCGTGCAGAGGCCTCGGGAGGATGCTGTAGGAGGCATCCATCCCATCTCCCGCCCCCGCTCCCTGCCCCCCCAGCCGAATGCTGACCCAGCCCTTGAAGAAATCCAGTTTGACACCCCTGAATTTTGCAAGTCCGCATGCGCTTCACCGCCACCACTCCTTATCTTCATGGGAATTAGGGAAGGTTTTGTCTGCTTTCTCAAATTACATTTCTGCCCTGGCCTCAGGTTTCTTTTATCTGATGGTTGTTTTAGTTGCAACTCTTCTTCCTGTTCCTCCAAGTTATTCCTTCTGACCATCACATCTCCAGATCGTTTCTCTCTCTCCAGATTATCTCTCGAATTTTAAACATTTCTCTTTTGGGGGTCATGTTAAAAATTACAGAATTGGGTCCAAAAGAAGCTGTGGAGATGCCACCGAGTTAGATGGCATTTGTGAACAATCCTGAGGTTACAAGCGTGTGCTTTGATCTGTCGGGCAAGGGGCAACTGAGTTTGATTTTAGGCAGAGGTGATATTCAGCTGGTTCTCTCGTCTCTGCTCTGTGCTATCCTATTTGGGCACATTTTCAAGCCGCGTGCATGCAAGGTGCAGGCACGGTCACCTTTGCGAACTGATAGGGAAAGTACCATAGTTTTCAGAGTATAAGAAGCACCAAGATTTTAAAGAGGTATTTTTTTTAAAAAAAGGTTTTGCATTCTGCAAACCACCCAAGCCCTCTGCACACCTCATTTTTGTGAAAAACGGAGCATGCAGACTGCTCCTGGGGGCTGGGGAGGCAAAAATGAGCAAAAAATGGCTGGTTCTCACAAAAATGGGCCTGTTTTTTTGCCAAAAAAGGGCATGCGTAGCCTTTAAGAGCAAACAATTGCCCGTTTTTTGCCCATTTTTCCCCTCTCCAGCCCCCAGGAGCACTCTACAAGTCTCCCAAACACTCTGCACGTCCATTTTTGCGAAGAGGGTGGAGTTTCAGTAGGCCAAAAATGCTGTATTCGGTGTATAAGATGCACCCAGATTTTCACCCTCTTTTTTGGGGGGGAAAAAGGTGCATCTTACACTCCAAAAAATGAATACGACCCCTGATCTTCTGTGTCTCCAGGGCTTCCTTGAGTGGGTGCGGTGTTGCCGTGCAGAGCCATAAACATGAAAATACTTTCCCTGTGAATTATGATGTCTGTGTAGTGTAGATTTAAATAAGCAGGGATATTTGTTGTTATGGAGAATGATTTGTACCACTGAACCATTGTACACTTAAATGCCTTTTAGAGGGCTGGAAACTTGCACAATTACATTGCCCAACCGTAATCAATTATTCTTCCATGTCGGATCCCATTATATCATTTTAATGGGTTGTTGTGACAACAAAAAGGAGATTATTCTTATGGCCTAGGTTGGCATCAAGCTAGGATCAGTTAAAATCTCTCTCTCTCTCTCTCTCAAAAGGACCCTTGGCAGTTGCGGGGGGTCTGCATTGTGGGGGAAACGCATCCCCCCTTTTAAATCATGCTGTGCAACTGAAGGCTATGGTGGTTTCATCCTTGCATTCGAAAACCTGGTTTGTATGTATTTTGTAAGCATGTTGTATGAATAGAATTTTAGAATAGGATAGAGCTGGAAGGGACCTTGGGGGTCTCCTAATCCAGCCCCCTGCTCAAGCAGGAGAGAACCTAGACCATCTCAGACAAGTAACTCTCCGGTCACTTCTTAAAAACCTCCAGTGATGGAGCACCCACAACGTCTGGTGGCAAGCTGTTCCAATGCTTAATTGTTCTCACTGTTAGGAAGTTTCTCTTTAATGCCAGGTTGCTTCTCTCTTTGGTTAGTTTGCAACCATTATTTCTTGTCCTGCCCTCTGGTGCTTTGGAGAATAATTTGACCCCCTCTTCTTTGTGGCAGCCTCTCAAATACTGAAATGCTGCTATCATGTCGCCCCTAATTTTCCTTTCCTTTCCTTCCCTTCCTTCCCCTTCCCCACAATCTTCCTTTCCTTCTTTCCTTTCCCTTCCCCACAATCTTCCTCTCCATTCCTTCTTCCCTTCCCTTCCCTTCCCTTCCCTTCCCCACAATCTTCCTCTCCTTCCCTTCCCCACAATCTTCCTTCCCTTCCCTTCCCTTCCCTTCCCTTCCCTTTTTCATTCAATCCAGTCCCGATGTCCTTTAGCCCAGCCAGAGGGAATGCAAATGAAATAGACCTCCTGTTCCGAGCATCCTCCCCGTTCGGAGAAGGATCCCATTTGCTCTGCACGTCTCTGTCGGTTTTAATTATTTTTATGATTCCGCTGCTCTTCCCTACCACAAGCGAACACAGCTCCCTCCCTGGGAACCGCTTCAAAATATGTGCCAGCAGCTTTCCAACTATAGTGCCATGTTGCTTGTCTACAAGGATTTAACACTTGGGCTTTGCAATCTGAGAACAGAGGCCATAACCCCTCCTGTCCCAGGAACAGGAAGAAAAGGCAACAGCTGCTCTCTGTTCCCATAAGCACCAGGGCTCCATTCAGACAAGGCCTTCAATCGCACGGGGGCCAGCCGCAATCCCCTCCAGCACGCCTCCCACCCGGCTCCCACGGAGGAAGGAGGCGATAGCGTGTGAACGCTAAAGGGAGGAGGCTGGGCCGCATCTGCGCCGACGACGCAACAACTGCTACACTCATGGAACATACAACAATTGTCCCCCCCCCCTTGTGATGCTTGTTTCCCTCCAGCATCTGTTCGTTTCTCCGACTGATAGCGCTTCGGAGCAATTATTGTTTCCATGGTTGGTTGAATATAACATACTAGCTGGATACCCGTGCTTCACGGCGAAACTATGTGATCAGGCTATGTAGGAGAAATCCGGTTCACAATCCGTTGGCCCGGTGGTGGTCAGTGATTGAAACACATAAGGGAATATCGCTCCCGCCGCATTGAGTCTGGAAGCAGCAAAGAAGGTGGAAGGTGTAGACATTTTGGTGAGGTACTG
Organism: Natrix helvetica; assembly: GCF_964273705.1. NCBI lineage: Eukaryota > Metazoa > Chordata > Lepidosauria > Squamata > Natricidae > Natrix > Natrix helvetica. The sequence continues at coordinate 6,261,424 of NC_138559.1, read as the reverse complement.
ACATTTAGTACTGTAAGGAGTCCCCGGCCGCTCCTGAGAGAAGGAGTGGAACGTCTACCAGTTTGAACTGAGGTAACGGAATGTGAGGCAACTGGCAGTTGGAACAGAGTTCTTTTCAGGTGGGGAGGGGGAGTAGAATTCCTTAGAATCAGAGTGTGTTAATTACTGTTACAACCCCCTGGTATGCCCAAATATGGGAGGAAGCTCACTACTCCCCCTTTCTGTATATATAATATATATAATATATATATAATAATAATTATAAATATATAATTATTATATGTTGTATTTGTGCTGATAAATACATATATATGTATTTGTATATGTATTTGTGCTGACACTATATATATATATAACTATATATATTATATATATAGTGTCAGCACAAATACATATACAAATACATATATATGTATTTATCAGCACAAATATATATATTTGTGTTGTATTTGTACTGATAAATAAATATATATAATGGAGAGAGAGATTTTACTGGTATTATCAGCTTCCATGCACTCTGTAGTCCTTCATTTGGGGACTGTTCAAAGTTAAGACAGCACTGAATAATGGGACTTAGACCGTTTTTCAGAGTTACAACCTTTGCATGCTGCCTATGGATCATGGGATCGAAATTCAGATGCTTCACATTGTGTCCCACATTTGTGACCTTTTGTGACCTTTTTCTCACAAGCAAAGTCAATTTGGGAAGCCAGATTCACTTAACGACCAGGTTACTAACTGATCAACTGCAGTGATTCACTTAACAACTGTGGCAAGAAAGATCGTAACATGGGCAAAACTCACTTAACGAATATCTCACTTAGCAACAGAAACTTTGGGGCTCAATTGTGGTTCATAAGTCACGGTCTACCCGTACTGAAGGGATTCGGAAATTGATTAGAGTGGCTTCTCTGAGAACTGACTGGTTTTTGAAATTGACAAACTATTCAGAACCGTATTTCTGTATCTTGACAACTTTTAAGATGTGTGCTGGCTTCATGCTAGCAGGAGAATTCTGGGAGTTGAAGTCCACACATCTTAAAGTTGCCAAGTTGAGAAACTCTGATCCAGAATATCCTACCAAGCAGAGCAACCATATTTCTAAAATTCCGGGAGCTTTTAAAATCATGGCGTTTGAAACCTGCATTTGGTGACGGAGGCTAGAATGGGTTGTGTCCCTGGCAATGGGGGTGAACCTGGCCTCTCTTGATTCTGTGTTGGATTTATTATTATGGTTCATTGCATCACGCAGAGCTTTAGACTGGATTTGGTATTTTTATTCACCTATCGAGCCTGTGGATGTGGATGTGTGATGGTGTTAAAGATCTCATCATAGGATGTAAGCTAAGTAAAGCTGCCCTTCGCAATTGACTGATGGTGATTTTTGTCAATGCCGATTTTGCTCAAAGTGGTGCTTCAGCCGTTTTGGGATTGTTTCCAAAGTGTCATCTTGGTTGGTGTCATCTTGGCTTTCTTTTGCCACAATTGTAGTTACTATTATTATTTCTTGCACACTCGGCCAGATGTTCAGACTGGATTTGGCATTTTATCTACCTATTGAGTCGTATTATGATTATTTCATATTTTGGGCATAGTAACTTTGATTTACTACACTGCTACAGACAGTATGTTTTGTTGGCACCCATTTAAGAGTCAGATGATTGAAGGGTCCTAAAACCACTTGCAATAAACAAAGCAATGCATTTAAGAGGAAGACAGGCAGACAACGAGAATACAGAATGATGGGAGGAATTGTTCTTTCCCCAAGGAGCTGGCAGACAAAACAGTTGCCTTCCTTTTTAAAAGAAAAAACAACACTATTTCAAAGGAGCAAGGATAAAGATTTAAAGCAGATCTGCAAATGGAAAATGGAGAGAGGGAGACAGAGAAAGAATGAGAAAGAGAGAGATTGATGGAGGGAGAGAAAGAAAGAGAGAAAAAGAGATTGAGAGAGAGATTGGGAGAAAGAGATTGAGAGAGAAAACAGATTGAGAAAGAGAGATTGAGAGAGGAGGAGAGAAAGAGATTGGGAGAAAGAGATAGAAAGAGAGAAGAGGAAAAGTGATGAGAGGAAAAAAGATTGATGGAGGGAGAGAGAGAGAAAAAGAGATTGAGAGAGAGATTGAGAGAAAGAAAGAGAGGAAAAGAGATTGAGAGAGGAGGAGAGAGAAAAAGATTGAGAGAAAGAGATAGAAAGAGTGAAGAGGAAGAGAGATTGAGAGGAAAAGAGATTCAGAAAGAGAGATAGAGGAAGGGAAGGAGGGAGAGAAAGAGAGAGGAAAAGAGATTGAGAGAGACACAGAGAGAGAAACAGATTGAGAAAGAGAGAGATTGAGAGATGGGGAGAGAGTGAGAGAAAGATTGAAAGAGACAAAGAAAGAGATTGAGAGAGTGAGAAAGAGAGAGAGATTGAGAGAGGGGAGAGAGAGAAAGAGATTGAGAGGAAGAGAAAGAGAGAGAGAGAGAAAGATTGAGAGAGAGATTGAGAGAAAGAGAGGGAGGGAGAGAAAGAGTAAGAGAGAGAACGATCAAAACTCAAAGCAGCCACCGAAGACTGTGCTGCAGGGCTGCCAGTTGCTAAGAATGTGGCGCACGTCCCTGTTCTCTAGTTTATGAGCTATGAGCCTGCAGCCTGTGTTTGATGCGCAGGTAATGCTATGCGGTATAGTCTGCCACGAGCACCCCAGCTGCTGTGAGAAAACGGTTGCAATCACAGGGCTGCTTGCACGAGAAGCTACACTTTTGATCCTGCCGAAAGTTCATTCTGACTCACTCCGCCAGTCAAAGCCAAAGGACCCCCTAACCGCACATCCTCCTAACCCACCCCACCGAACTGTTCAGACAACAAAAGGCACCACTGCGTTGTTGTTTTTTGTATATTTCTGGTATTATTCCCAATTAATATATATATATATATATATATATATATATATATACATATATATATATATATATATATATATATATATATATATATATATATATATATATATATATATACACACACACATATATATATATATATATATATATATATATATATATATATATATATATACACACATATATATATATATACACATATATATACATATATACATATATACATATACACATATACATACATACATACATACATACATACATACATACATACATACATACATATATATATATATATATATATATATATATATATATATATATATTTAATGGATAATTAGTGACTTTATTCTTAATTGTAAAAACCGCTGCACCAAAACTTGTAACCAAACGACATGCTTGATGAAATTGTGTTTTTTCCCCCTCCTTGCTCTTGTTCTGTATGTGTTGTTTTGTCTTTTTTAAAGAACAAAATAAAATTTATATACAAAAAAAAAAAAGACACTACTGCGTTTGTGCAGCTGATCCTAGACTTCTAGGTATAAACGATTGGGGTCTCTCTCTCTCTCTCTCTCTCTCCCTCCCTCCCCCCCTCTCTCTCATATATATATAGCAAAGGCACCAGGCTGAAAATGGCGAGTGGGAACGTCGCCAAGATACTCTCAATCTTACATGGGAAAAGACCCGAATACGCCAAGACCTGCATACCTATACCCGTGAAAATCTACGAAAATATTATATAAATATATACATACATACACACATTCACACACACACACACACACACACACACCTCTATCTATCTATCATCTATCTATCTATCTATCTATCTATCTATCTATCTATCATCTATCTATCTATAGACACATCTATCTATCTATCTATCATCTATCTATCTATCTCTATATCTCCATCTGTGTGTGTGTGTGTGTGTGTGTGTGTGTGTGTGTTCCAGCTCAAAAGCCAATCTACATCGCAGTCCTTGAGCTAGCTTTTCAAAAGGCCGCCATTGTGTTGATAAGAGCTGCTTCAAGATTTATCTTCAAGACACTCAAGTCAATAGGTATAAAACTCTCGCACACTGCACACCAGAGGAGGTATTCAGCCGGTTTAGATCGATTTGTCCGAACCGGTAGTGGGAAATGCTGTCCCATTTAGGCACGTTTTCAAGCCAAAGCACCCGAGGACATGCGTAGACTCACATTTGTGAACCGGTAGGGAAGGTGAGTGAATGCCACCCCTGCCACACACGCAATCAAAGAGGAGGGAGCAGTGAAAACCACCCAAGGAGTGGACATTTGTTACTCTGGAGGACTGACCTGGTCTTGAAGAACGCAAGGGGTTACACATCATGGGCTCCGTGCCCAAATCTTGGAACAATATAGAGGTCCTGTAAAAGCCGAAAACAAATGCGTCGTATCATTTGGGGTGTGTGGGAAACAGAACAAGGCTAAGCAATAAGCCCTGAAGAATAATTTAAGGCATACTCAAAGAGCTGCAAAGGTTCTAACCGAAAGCCCCCCGTTCAATTCTGGAGCCGACCGGAAGTCCGGTTCCCCCCCACCATAGAGTCTCCTCCTAGCGCGGCGTTCTTTTTCCTCTACCTGTCCTAACCGAAAGCCCTATCTGTTGTGGAGCCAGCCAGCAACAGGGAGCCGCAGCAGAGGGATGAAAGAGCCACATGCAGCTCCAGAGCCATGGCTTGCTGCTCCCTGATTTAAGGCAATGTTTCTCAACCTTAGGCACTTGACGATGCGTGGACTTCAACTCCTAGGTGGCTGGGGAATTCTGGGAGTTGAAGTCCATGCATCGTCAAGTGCCCAAAGCTGAGAAACACTGGTCTACGAATTTAGAAAGAAAAGGTTACAGGGAGCAAAAAGGCTGAGTAAATTGCCCCAGCTGCCCCTTCACATCTTACCCATCATATGCATCAATCCGGACGCAGCGACTTCCATTCCAAGTCCAAGCACAGTAAGGATCCTTGGCGAGAATACAGTCGGAACACGTCCTGTACTTGCTGCAATTGGCCACGGGGACCTGGATGACTTGTGTGTCGGAGCCAATAAAGAGGACTCTCTGAGAACGAAAAATAAGAGTTACAGGTTGTTCTTGCTTAACGACCGATCACTTAATGACTGCTCAAAGTTATGATGGATCCCTTAAAAGATACTTGGGACTGGATTCAACATTCTGATAGCTGCCTCCATCATCGCAATCACCTGTTCCAAATTTGTTAATAAGGAAAGAAAAATTCCTGGGCTATAATTAGTCAAAAGTAGCATATACTTTACTAAAGCCAAAGTAGTTGCAGAAGAGGCAAAGCCAGATCTGAGATTTTTGTGTGCAAAAGGTACGCTTAACTTTCCCTTGTTCCTGGCAAACCAGTTATCTGTCAATGCACTCAGCAGCCGGCTCAACATCCTGCGGTCACATGACTATGATTTATGACAGCTCCCCCCCAAAAGAGACATTTACTTCTGGTTTCTGGGGGGGAAAACAACCATTGCGGGAAATAGGGTCACGTAACCGCTATAACATTTGCTTGACAACTGCCACAAAAAGATGTCATAAAACTAGGTCAGTCATATGACGACCTGCTATATCTCCAGCATGATTTGTGAAAGTAATTCTAGGCTCAATTGTGGTTGTTAAGTCAAGGATTACCTATAGCAGACTCTTCCCATCTAGATCCATTCTAATACTTAAGGTAAAGGTTCCCCTTGCACATATGTGCTAGTTGTTTTCTGGCTCTAGGGGGTGGTGCTCATCTCCGTTTCAAAGCCGAAGAGCCAACACTGTCTGAAGACGTCCCCGTGGTCATTTGGCCGGCATGACTAAACACCGAAGGCGCACGGAACGCTGTTATCTTCCCACCAAAGGTTATTCCCTATTCTTCTACTTGCATTTTAGGTGCTTTCAAACTGCTAGGTTGGGCCGAAGCTGGGAAAAGTAATGGAAGCTCACTCCGTTACGTGGCGCTAGGGATTCGAACCGCTGAACTGCTGACCTTTCTGATCAACAATCTCAGTGTCTTAGCCACTGAGCCACCGCATCCCTTCTAATACTTAGGAGGGCTGAAAAAAAATCACCCTCTACTTTCTGAAAGCTTGGTGGGAGTCCTATGAGCAAGACAGACTATGACAAAGGCCTTCAGCCAAAAACGGCACCCTGTTTCTGTTTGTCCACACAACTAAGTTTCTAGCCCTGATGATTACAGGAGGCAGGCAACTTCGGAGGAAATCTCTCATATCAGAAAGGGTCGGTGGCTTCTTTAATAATGACTCACAGGCACACATTATGCTGGATCAGAGCTAAGCCCGGCTGGGCGGTGTGGGATTCAATGTCCTTAGTTTTCTTGTGGTAACCAAGGTCATTCCAACAAGTGGCCGAGAAGAGGAGGAGTAAACAGGCAACCTGCTAACACCGCTATTGGACAATATGACCAATGATGGGAAGGGGGAACGTTTCCTTTTTAATTAGGTGAAACCCGCAGGAACTTTCAGAGTCGGTTTTCACACCACTTGTGCCAATATGATCTATCCAATAAAATTGTTCTTTGAGGAATCTACCGTTCTCCTTTCAATGGGCGCCTTACTTGGAACCCAGAGAGTGCCTTAGCCAGTTGGGTGACCCAAAGCATCACATTAAACCAGTTGATTCACTTGGGTGCAGCCACATGAGGGGGACCCAGCCATTCTGCTAAGCCACCTTTGGCCTCGGGCGCAGCATATTCCGAGAATCTGGGTTCTCTGCTACGCCCCGCCTTTGCAGTTCCTGACAAGTAACTTTCACCTCTTCCTCGGTGGCTTTAGTTCCGACAGATCCTTATCACCGACAGGCGCCTTTGCAAAGCAATTACCAGATATAAGATAGTGGCTTTAAGCCGACGCGTTTATTCTGGGTTGGGTTGGTGAGGTTTAGGAGGACAGCCCTGGGGAGGAAGCATCAGCACTATCTGAAATTTTAACTTGATCCTAGGTATCAATTTCCCCCAGGAGTGTCTGCAGAGACCCACCATAACACCTCAGGGATGTGTCTGAAGGCACTGTCACACAAACGCAGCCACTTGTCAGCCTCTGCTTCGCTTACATGCTATCGGCTGCCATAGAAACAGGGAGGGAGGGGGCATGGCATTTGGGATGGGAATAAATAGTATAGGAAGTGATATGGAAAAGCGAGTTTTCTTCTCACCCGGTGTTTGGACCTGGTCAAGGCCAACCGTCCTGCATACCAACATGATGATGCCTTTTGGAGATGCATCCCACATGACACCTAAGGGAGTTGCACATTGGACACTGGGGTGGGGTCTTTGGAGGGAGGGGCCTGGGTAATCATTTGATATGTACTTGGTCGTGCCTTTCTGGCTCAGATCTTACTTTACTTTCGCTGCTATCTTTTCATAACCAGCAAAAGTATTTTAATTCCACGAACAATGGAGTTAGAAGTTTTCTTTCTTGATTATTGAGGGAGGCACGCCTGACACCACTGTATTTCTACTTCCCAATGTCTGATGCAACAAAACTCAGGGTATAACATGCGCCATGCACAGGTCAGCTCACCAGCTGAGCCCCACTGTAGATCCTCCTGTTTTCCCCCATGGCACTAGGACAGTGATGGCGAACCTTTTAGACACCGAGTGCCCAAACTGTGCGTGTGCATGCCCAAATTGAAAGGTGTGCACGTGCAAATGTGCACCTGTGCAGACATGCACGTGGCATGCATGGACATGGACATGCATGGACATGGACATGCATGGGCATGCGCACATGCGCAGCAGAGACCCGAAGACCAGCTGGCTGGAGGGAGGCAGGGCATCCCAACATTGGCAGGGCGGCAAAAGGTAAGATCTTTTTCTTTTGTGAGCTTCTGTTTCATCGTTTGCAGGGAAACAGAAGCTCACGAAAGAAACACCATGGAGCTCTGGCCTGGGGCGCATGTGCCAGCAGAGAGGGCTCTGCGTGCCACCTCTGCCACGTGTGCCATAGGTTAGCCATCACCGCACTAGGACTTCCAATTCTTCGCAAACAGGGTGGCCAAAGACTAAGAATTCTGGAAGCTCTAGAATTCACTGTCTCTGCACCTTCCTTACCTTCGGTACTGATAGGACCAGGCTCTTGATGGATTGGGGTTCCTCAAACACTTGCAGTTCTTCTATGAGATGGACACCTGAAGGCAAGGCCACCGCTTTGTGCAACCAACCGTTCTCTGCACACACAAAAAGACCAGGAGACAATTCAATGACTGAATTAACAGAGGGATGAAACCAAGATCAAGGGAGGTACAGATACCACTCTATAATAAAGCCTGAGTAAGACCACATCTAGAATACGGCATCCAGTTTTGGTCACCACACTATAAAAAAAGAGGTGGAGACTCTAGAAAGAATGCAGAGAAGTGCAACCAAAATGATTAGGGGACTGGAGGCTCAAACATACGATGAACGGTTGCAGGACCTGGGCCTGGCTAGTCTAGTGAAGAGAAGGACCAGGAGAGACATGAGAGCATCTACCAATAGTTGAGGGGCTGACACAGAGAGGAGTGGGGGCAAGCTATTCTCCAAAGCACCTGAAGTCCAGACAAGGAATAATGGATGGAAGCTGATCAAGGAGAGATTCAACCTGGAAATAAGGAGGAATTTTCCGAAAGTGAGAACCATCAACCCATGGAACAGAAGTTGCCTTCGATAGTTGTGGGAGCTTCATCACTGGAGGCTTCCAAGAAGAGACCGGACTGCCATTTGTCAGAATTGGTGTAGGATCGCCTGCTTGGGTGGGGGGTTGGACTAGATGACCTACCACGTCCCTTCCAACTTTGTTAATCTGTTAAAAACCTTCCTTATGAGCCTCGGTGGTGCAGTGGTTAGAGTACAGTATATGTAGGCTACTACTGCTGACTGACTGCAATTTGGCAGTTTGAATCTCACCAGGCTCAAGGTTGACTCAGCCTTCCATCCTTACGAGGTGGGTCAAAAGAGGACCCAGATTGTTTCGGGCAAGAGGCCAACTCTGTAAACTGCTTAGAGAGGGATGTAAAAGCACTATAAAGTGGGATATAAATCTTATTGCTATTAAAAAGGAAACGTTTAAAGGTGGGCCAAAGTTATGCAACTTTGTTGAGAGTCCAAGGATGGCCTCTATAAAAGGGGCACCGCACCAACTTTCTTCAGGGCAGGTGGTATCTCCCCTCCCCCCAAATTAAGGCATTAGCTACCACTTGGACCCAACCACATGCAACCTTTTTGAGTTGACCAGCTAAGAGAGGCATGGATTCCGAACACAGAACACAGGACAATTTAAAATCGCAGAGCTTGATTCCAATGGCCATTTAAATGCCAACATCCTCTTTATCTCCTCTCTTGCCAGATGGGTCCAATCCAGTGGTGAAATGTAATTTTTTTTTGCCACCGGTTCTCTGGGCATGGGGGGGGGGTGTTTCATGTGACTGGGTAGGTATGGCCAATTTTTTTAAATTTTTAAAGCCTTTTTTACTACCTATTCTCCCAAACTGGTAGTAAAAATGCTTTAAGAAGTCGGGGGGAGGGGGGGGGGGATTCAGCTGTGCCGTGGGAATCATTCCCCCCACTTTTTAAAGCAATTTTTTTACTACCGGTTTGGGCGAAGAGGTAGTAAAAAAATGCTTTAAAAATAAAAAAAAAAGTTGGCCACATGCTGAGCTGTAAAAGAAATTATTTACAAAGTGATAAAAAAGTTCCCACGATCGCAGGGCACACAGGTGATTGCCATGGAACCTTTTTTCTCTCTTTTTAAAGCATTTTTTTTCCTGCCGGTTCGGGCGAATAGGCAGGAAAAAAATGCTTTCAAAAGTCTAAACTGAGCCGCACAATCTTCGGAAGCTTTTTTTTTTTTTACTACCGGTTCGCAGTGAAAATCATCCCTACCAGTTCAATCCCCAAACCAACCTCCTAAATGGCACTTAGGGTGCCCCCACATCCCTCCAAACGACTTCAGCTTCTCTGCATCCGAACCTCCGTCAAAATTATTGCATTGCCTGCCAGACCAAATCTGCGTTGGCTTCTCTTAAAGAGATGGCATGTTTTTTTTTTTGTAGTCCAGCTAGATGAAAACGCAGTTTCAAAATGGGCTGTTGGGGTTATTGCAATTTTATTTTACTTCTTTGCTTTGCTGTTCCTTTTTTTTTCTTTAATCACTTTCTGCTGAACGCATCAAAAGAAAGATTTGTTTATTAAAAAAAAGAAAAAAACCAACCAGCTAAGTGGTTAGAGGAAGCAATTAAAAGCAGCTCTCCCCCACTGAAAATAACTCCTTGATGAAGAGAGTTGTGATTTACTCACTTTGAAATGACTAATAATAAAAACGGCAGATGAGAAGAGCTCTGTCTCCAAAGGGGCATTTCACACTTGGTTGACAAACAGGAGAAAAAAGATTCTCGTCTCACGGACCCTCCTGAAAATTTGTCTCCAGCCTCTGATCAATTTTTAACTAGCAGAACTGAAGCCTGGCAAGATAATGCAAACTATTTTCTCTGATTAACTTTTATGATAGAGTCAGCAGAAGATATGGGAAAAATATCACTTAAACGCCAACATAAAAAGGCTCATGTGAGACCAATGTGCTAAAGCACAAAATGACTTCCTTTTTTTGTGCTTTTTTTAAAAGCAGATTTTTTATTGTTTTTTCTCTCCATAACATCTTACAATCATCCCATTAACATTGTTGTCTCATCATACCTGTACATATCAATCTTATATCGCTTCTATATTTATATACATTCATCTACAGTTCTATACATTTCTCTATTATTTCTCGGCTGAACTAACTTTATTCCTGTTATGCAATATAAATGGATACCAATTATCCCAAATTTCATAGTATTCAGACTCTTCTTTGTCCTTTAATCTTAATGTTACCTCGTCCATTTCTACACAATCTAAAATTTTCTGAATCACTAATTCATCTGGGGGAATATTACTTTGTTTCCAACATTGGGGAATGTTATTCTATCTGTAGTCAACGGGTGTATTAGTATGTATTTAATTTTCTTTCTATATTTCCCCTTGGTTATTCTCAGCAGAAAGAGTTCCGGTTTATATTCTATTTGTTCCTTGGTAATTTGTTGTATCCATTTCCAAATTTTCATCCAATATTTTTGAGTTTCTGGACAGCTCCACCATATATGGTGTGATAGAAAGTCCCTTGTGTTTTTTTGCACTCCCAGCAGGTAGGTTTCATGCTCGGGTACATTTTGGCCAATCTCATTGGTGGCAAATGCCAACGATAAGACATTTTGTACATTTTGTTTTCTTTGAATGCTACTGATCGTGTTAGTTTATAATTTGTGTGCTTTTGTGCTTTTTGAGTTGGTTTCGACATCAGCTGATTACAGGGAGTCCTCGATTTACAACAGTTTGTTTAGCGACCACTCAAAGATACGATGGCACTGAAAAAATGACTTATTACCAGTTTTTACACTTATGAGTGTGGCAACATCCCCCCCCCCATCACGTGATCCAAATTCGGACGCTTGGCAACCGACTCCTATTTACGATGGTCGCAGTGTCCCGGGGTCACATGACGCCCTTTGGCGACCTACTGACAAGCCAAGTCAATGAGGGAAGCCAGATTCACTTAACGACCGTGTGAGTAACTAAACAATGGCAGTGAATTGCTTCATCACTTTGGCAAGAAATGTTGCAAAAGGGGGGGAAATTCACTTAACGACTGTCTCGCTCAAGCAACAGAAATTTTGAGCTCAATTGCGGTCATAAGTCAAGGAGTAGAGTAAAACAGAACAGAATACAGAATAGACTAGAATAGAATAACAGAATTGGAAGGGACCTTGGAGGTCTTCTAGTCCAACCCTCTGCTTAGGCAGGAAACCCTACACCACTTCAGACAAATGGCTGTCCAGCTCTTCTTAAAAGCCTCCAGTGTTGGGGCATTCACAACTTCTGGAGGCAAGCTGTTCCACTGATGAATTGTTCTAACTGTCAGGAAATTTCTCCTCAGTTCTAAGTTGCTTCTCTCCTTAGTTTAGTTTAGTTTAGTTTATTTAATTTATAGACCGCCCCCTCTCCCCGTAGGGACTCGGGGCGGTGTACAGACCATTCATCCTTGATTAGTTTCCACCCATTGCTTCTTGTTCTACATTCAGGTGCCTTGCAAAATAGTTTGACTTCTTTGTGGCATCCCCTGAGATATTGGAAGACTGCTATCATGTCTCCCCTAGTCCTTCTTTTCATCAAACTAGACTTTCCCAGTTCCTGCAACTGTTCTTCATACGTTTTAGTCTCCAGTCCCCTAATCATCTCAGTTGCTCTTTTCTGCATTCTTGGTCTTCTGGTTTCTATCCCGCTGCCTTTAATCACTGTGCCAAACTGGCACTCAATAAAACAACTACGGTTAGAAACCACCACGCAGCAAAAATGTAGCTGCCAAAACTTTGACCCAGTGAAACGCGTTAGGTGGACACAGCTGCAATTTTGACCTCTTTCTCGCTTCCCTCAAGCCCGTACCTGTCCCGATGTACAGCACTTCGTACGGTTTGCCATCCAAACCGTGGACTCTTTCCACCACCAGCTGGGTGAAGTTGGCATCCTTCTTGACCAGCAAAGGCTGGTTGCCCAGCGGGGGCACAGCCTTATCCATCAGCGGGTGCTTCTTTGCAAAATTCAGGGTGTTGTCTGGAAGCTCCAGGGAGGTGGAGAAACTGTTGTACCGGTGCCAATCCGTGATACACTGGAACAAAAAAAAAGACGACGGAAGCAGGATTTAGGTTAGAGCTTCACGTACAGAGAATTGGCAAAAGCCAGTCAATTCAAGAGGAGGGGCTCTCCCTGATAGGGATGGGCCAGAAGTGTGTTCTGACCCAGCTCCCCAAACACGTCAAACCCTCTGAAGTTAACACAGCTTCCTTTATCCGTTAACTTTATAAAAAGTTTCTCTCTCACCGCAGGCTAAGAAGTCTGTTTGGCCGGAAGATCAATAGTTGTCTGCCACATCTATTCATCTCCGCCCCCTGCCTTTTATTCCCAGAGCTAGGGTGGGGCTTCACTAGTAGTGGTGGCTCTTCCGTCCCAAGGACCGGCCCATAGATTTCCACTGCTCTCCTCTACTCTGCCCTCGGCGCATCTATGCATCAGGCACTGGACCCCCTCCTCTTCCTTATCAGCCACTTCCAGACCTGGGGGCTATTGACTCTTCATCTGATGGCTGATGGACAGCCCACCTCTCTCTCTCTTTCTCTGACAGCTCCATTCCCTCTTCCCCCTCAGAGCTCTCAAGTTATCTTGATGCTGACCTTCACTCTCACCCCTCCTCCTCCTCCTCCCCCCCCTCCTCCTCCTCCTCTGATTTGGCTGCCGGAGGGGCAGGAAGCTGACAGGTCACAACAAAGGAGTTTTTCTTTTTCTTTTTAATGTTTTATTGCAATTTTCCTTTTCCCCATCATACATACTTTATGGACCGAGTTTTGATGGGGTCACATTTTATACATCTCATTTATAATCATAATTTCAGTATATTCTGATTTCCCAACTTCCATCAATATTCATCTCTTTTATATAAACTTTTCTTTTCTCCCTTTAATTCATTTAAGCTTACATATCATTGCTAAACCCCTAATCTTTACAAATTAATCATTTTTAACCCTAGTTTTACTATGCCAACTTCAATCATACTATTCTCTTGACATATTTATCTTTTCTCATTTAATTTTTATACAGAGTTAACACCACTATTTTATATCTTTAAAAAAACCCAAATTTTCCATGTGTTTACCTTATTTCTGCTTCTTTAAAAAAAAATATCTCATGAATTCCCCTTTCCCCCATCGGTAATATTTTTAACTCTCAAAATTGTTCAAATTACATTCAAAATTAGTAGTATTATCAAATTATTTACCTCCACATTCCCATCTACTGATCTAACTCTTTATACATCTATACTAGTATTTACCCTATAAATTATACCTCTCTTCACCTAACATTTTCCTTGTTATCCATCATCTCTTACTTTTCTAAAAGACCCCATTTTTTTAGTGATTTCTTATCTGCCTTTTATCCTGCTCTCTTGAAATCTTATTTCTCTTCTCTTTATTTTCATTTTCTCTTCTTTGTCCCCTTTCCCCCTTTTTGTTTTATTTTTCCCATCTCCCACACCCAAACTTTCCTTACAACAAAGGTGTTTTTCAACTTTGGCCACTTTAAGATGGACTTCAACTCCCAGAATTCCCCAGCTAGCAATTGGGGGGGGGGGTGTTTCCTGCCTGGGTGGGGACATGGGACTTACAGCGCCCGGACGGGGAATGGGTTCCTGGTCGGAGTAACGAATCCACTTCTGAGCAATTTCACTGTATTCCTTGTAGGGGCCTTCGAAGACTTTCTGCACATCCAAGATCTGGTATTGGCAAACGGCAGAAACGTCGACGTCTCCCCTGCAGGAAATGAAAAAAAAAACCAGGCGGTTGAGGGTTCAAATTTGAGAAGGTTGATTCCTGTTAGAGTATCTCAAGCTTCCCAGCTTTGCTGACCGGTGGGAGGGGAGGATTCCAAGCGTGCAAGCACACAGCTCCATTAAGCACAAGTGGGAGGCACACGCTCCTGCCACTTGCACCAACGGAGCACATGCATGCAGACACATCCACCCACTACTCGCACAAACGGGAATGCGCGTACGCGCTCTCCCATCATTTCTGTGGGCCTGGTTCTGAACAGCTTAAGGCCTGGGGGGGGGACCCCTGTGTTGGATCAATGCAAGTGAGACAAAGGACTCTGAAGAGAAGAGAAGAATAAAATAGAAGAGAAGAGAATAATACAAGAAAAGAAAAGAATAGAATAGAATAGAAGAATAGGAATAGGTAGACTAGACTAGAATAGAATAATAAAATAGAAGAGACTAACAGAAGAGAATAAGAAAGAGAAATAGAAGAATAGGAATAGGATAGGATAGGATATAAATAAGGATAGAAAATAATAGAAATAAGAAATAAGAAAAAGAATAGAATAGAATAAGAAATAGAATAGAACAGCACAGAACAGAATAGAATAGAAAACTGTGTTGGAAGGGGCCTTGGAGGTCTTCTAGTCCAACCCCCTGCTTAGGCAGGAAACCTTACACCACTTCAGACAACTGGATATCCAACATCTTAAAAACGTCCAGTGTTGGAGACAACTAAAGAACAGGGGTCGACTCGGGAGTAAGGCCACAGGTGGACGATGAATGGCCCCTCCCAGAGGAAATAAAAGAGGAACAAAAGGGGAGTGGAGTTTGCAGGAGACCATTAGTTCGCTTAATTGGTTCGTGACTCTCTGAGACTCCTTGTCAAGTTTTCCAGAGATCGGCCTGGCAGCTCTCCAAACCAGATAAGGTCTGTGACTGTAAATCCTCCCTTGAAAGTCTTTGCTGGATGTGAATGAGCAGAATTCACAGTCAATGAATAAAGAGTTTTTTTGTTGGGCCCAGGAGTTTGCTTCATGCTCTTGGGAAGCCTCGGTCAGAACACTTACCAGCGTGCTTGGAAGACCCCAAAAAAGCTGGTCTCACGCCAGTGATCGCCGTTCAGCGTGTAGGTCCCCTGGATCCGGTTAAAGTGCAGCTGCTGCTCTGGAATTGAGCACAGCAGCCGGGCCTTCAGAAACGTCGTCCACCTTTTCTGCAAAGTACGGGCACCACCGACGTCACCCTGCACCAAACAAAAAACAACAGCCTTTAATCTCCCCTCTGTACCCGTGGCGTTGAGATGCTATTTTCTCGCCCTTGAGTTACCAACCGCTCCTAACTGCAATTCCCACCCCAACCTCTAGAGCAGTGTTTTTCAACCTTGGCAGCTTTAAGTCCTGTGGACTTCAACTCCCAGAATTCCCCAGCCAGCTATGCTGGCTGGGGGATTCTGGGAGTTGAAGTCCACAGGACTTAAAGTTGCCAAGGTTGAAAAACACTGCTCTAGAGGAAAGACTGTAGGGCGCCAATCACTGTATGTTACAGGTAGTCCTTGACTTACAACCACAATTGAGCCCAACATTTCTATTGTTAAGTGAGACAGTTGTTCAGTGAGTTTTGGCCTGTTTTATTCCTTGCCGCAGGTGTTAAGTGAATTAGTGCAGTTGTTAAGTTGATAACATGGTTGTTAAGTGAAACCGGCTTCTCCATTGAATTTGCTTATCGGAAGACTACAAAAAGTGATTTCATAACCCCAGGACACAACAATGGTCATAAATACATGCTGGTTGCCATGACCCTAGGACACTGCAACCGTCATAAATCTGAACCAGTGGCCAAAGATCCGAATTTTGGACGCAGCTTTCAGATCCTAGCAGGGGCCATTCCCATCTCCCCTAAGATTGTCCTAGAAAAGCTCTGTCAGAGTATGAATATTCATACACTGGAATAGATCAGCCAATGAATAAGCATAGCAACTGGTTCAGCCAATGAGGGCTGTTTTGGAAGCAGAAATTTAAGTTTGGAGTAGGGGTGTGTCTTAGCTGAGAACTGAAACTGAAACTAGTTTGTAAGCTCTGAGTCTGCTGCTCTGAGAAGTAAACTTGTCTGCTCTAAACTCTGAAATGAAATTGTTCTCTCCTGCTTGTGTTCTGCTTGTAACTTCTGCCACATTGAAAGACTATATGAAGAAGTTAATGAATCCAACTGAATCAGTTATCTGTGTGTGCTCTCTGGATCTGATTTTTCTGCAACAAACTCTGACAAGCTTATTCCCCAAGATTTGTTCAGAAGTCCTTCCAGCCCTGAGATACCCCAGAAAGAGAAGGACCAAGGCCTACCTTGCAGATCCGAGCCACACGGGCTACCACCTGGTCAATGTCGCAATCATATTCCACTGCTCGTTCGCTGAAGAAGAAGTAGACTTTGTCGTCATCTCCGATATCGCTGCCTTTGCTCTCCTGGACAAACGCTGAGCCCACAAAGTGGGGTTCTGCAGAGAGAAAGAGGGTCGAGATAAATACCGTATTTCCCCCCCAAAACAAGACCGTAAAATAAACCCTAGCATTTTTCCAGGATGCTCACAATATAAGCCCTACCCCCCAAAATAAACCCCAGCTAAGGCCGTCAGCCAGACGGAGGCATTTAGTACCATATTTCCCCAAAAATAAGACCTAATGCGGCTTTTGGAGCAGAAATTATATAAGACCCAGTCTCATTTTCGGGGAAACACAGTAGAGGCAAGTAGAACTTCTCAATTCTCACCAAACAGACACACAACAATGTTAACTCAATTTAAAAAAAAAAACAGAAGAGAAAAAAGATAAGAAAATTACAAAAAAACAGAAGAGAAAGAAGCCCCAGGATATGAAATTCTTATCTGCGCACACATCCAGAATTCATTCAGATGCATATAGGTAATCATTAATGTAAAATCTATGTCGTTAAATGAGACCTTTATTAAGTGGTTTTGCCTCATTTTACAATCTTTCTTGCCACAGTTGTTACTTGCACTTGTTGTTAAGTGAATCTGGCTTCTTCATTGATTTTGCTAGTCAGAAGGTTGCAAAAGGGGGAGGGTCACATGACCCTGGGACACTGCGACCGTTGTAAATAGGAACCCATTGCCAAACGTCCGAATTTTGATCATGCGAGGATGCTGCCATAGTTGTGTGAAAAACGGTGGTAAGTCACATTTCTTTTAGTGCCATTGTAACATGGAACAGAGGGACGCAGTGGCTCAGTGGCTAAGATGCTGAGCTTGTCGATCAGAAAGATAGGCAGTTCGGCAGTTCGAATCCCTAGGGCTGTGTAACGGAGTGAGCTCCTGTTACTTGTCCCAGCTTCTGCCAACCTAGCAGTTCGAAAAATGCAAGTAGAAAAATAGGAACCACCTTTGGTGGGAAGATAACAGCGTTCTGTGCACCTTTGGCATCTAGTCTTGCTGGCCACATGACCATGGAGAACGTCTTTAGACAGCGCTGGCTCTTCGGCTTTGAAACGGAGATGAGCACTGCTCCCTAGAGTTGGGAACAACTAGCATATATGTGCGAGGGGAACCTTTACCTTTACCTAACTTTGAGCCGTCATTAAATGAACTGTTTAAGCCATAGACTACCTGAATGTGAACTTTTACAGAACCATATTTGCAGAAATACAACTGTATTTCATTGTAAACATCCACAGATAATTCAGCATGTAGAAGCCACTCATGAGCTGTGAGTAACAGCAGGTCTTCCATCCCTTGAGTATTTGGGGACTATAAATTCATCTTCCAAATGTCGAAGGATTAATCTCCTGGCCATAAGAAGACGCAAATATCCTCTGATCCGTGTCTACAGTATAATCCAGTGTAAAAATCTTCCCGGCTGTGTAAGATCTCTGCCTTCTTGAGTTAAAGGAGTATGAAATCTCCTTTGTCAGATGGGGCACCTAAATCATCTTAACACATCATGTCGGGAGGCTCACTTGTACATGACACTCCTGGGAGGGGCTGTTTAATGCTCATTTTGTTTCAGTAAACCCAATCAGTTACAAAGCTCCCGCCTACGCAAAGATACCGTGTTAATACAATACAATAGTAGAGTTGGAAGGGACCTTGGAAGTCTTCTAGTCCAACCCCCTGCCTAGGCAGGAAACCCTATACCGTTCCAGACAAATGGCTATCCAACATCTTCTTAAAGACTTCCAGTGTTGGGGCATTCACAACTTCTGGAGGCAACTTCTGTTCCACTGATTAATTGTTCTGTCAGGAAGTTTCTCCTCAGTTCTAAGTTGCTTCTCTCCTTGATCAGTTTCCACCCATTGCTTCTTGTTCTACCCTCAGGTGCTTTGGAGAATAGCTTGACTCCATCTTCTCTGTGCCAACCCCTGAGATATTGGAACACTGCTATCATGTCTCCCCTAGTCCTTCTTTTCATTAAACTAGACATACCCAGTTCCTGCAACCGTTCTTCGTATGTTTTAGCCTCCAGTCCCCTCATCATCCTTGGTGCTCCTCTCTACATGCTTTCTAGAGTCTCCACATCTTTTCTACATCGTGGCGACCAAAACTGAATGCAGTATTCCAAGTGTGGCCTTACCAAGGCATTATAAAGTGGTATTAACACTTCACGTGATCTTGATTCTCTCCCTCTGTTGATGCAGCCTAGAACTGTGTTGGCTTTTTTGGCAGCTGCTGCACACAGCTGGCTCATATTTAAATGGTTGTTCACTAGGACTCCAAGATCCCTTTCACAGTTACTACTGTTGAGCAAGGTACCACCTATACTGTACCTGTGCATTCCGTTTTTGTTGCCTAAATGTATAACTTTACTCTTTTCACCATTGAATTTCATTTCATTAGATAGTGCCCAATGTTCAAGTTTGTCAAGATCCTTCTGTATCTTAAGCTTATCTTCTGGAGTGTTGGCTATTCCTGCCAGCTTGGTGTCATCTGCAAATTTGATGAGTTCCCCATTTATTCCCTCATCCAAAGGCGTTCACACACACGCCAGAACTGTGATGGTTAACCTGAGGTATGCGTGCCATAGGTGGCACCTAGAGCCATGGTCCCAGCTCAGCTTCGCCACGCACGTGCACACACTTTCTGCCAGCTGGCTGAGTTTTGGGTCTCTGCTGCGCATGCACAGGGTGCATGTGAGAGACGCGCCTGCACACATGGGGGTGGTGTCACATGCACAGGGGAGCACGGGTGATGTGGCACACACCCACACAGCCCATTTTTGGTCTCAGGAGGATGCAGGGAAGCCTACTAGGCCCAAAATGGGGCAAGGAGGGGTCACACGTGCATGCACAGGGGGGTGGGGCACGGGAGTGTGTGTTGCACGCACATTGCATTATGGGTGTGGGTGCTTTCGGCGCCTGACGACAAAAAGGTTAACCCTCACTGCCCCAGAATGTTCTCTACCAGCCCACTTTCCCTGCGGTGGGCACACTTCCAAAGCAAATCCTGGATTGAAGCCACACACACAAAAACACACACACACACGCACACACGCATACACACTCCTCCCAATATTTTTATTTTCTAAAAAATGCCAGCACGGAACAAAAGGCAGGAATTAGATGGTGCCAGGGACTGGCGTGTCGCTTTACAAAATGTCAGACTTGGGCGGCATCAAAAAATTGAACGTATAATAAAAATGTCAGCTTCCCGCCGATTTATTTTCTGTTAATTAAAACAAAATTAAAGTAATTTATCGCAAAAGACGAGCTACGTCCCTGTCTGGATTAAAGAGGTAGATTTGCTGCAAGGCCTCTGCCCAACAGCTTGGAGGGCTACATCTCCCCGAGTGGGATCCGATGATCCCGGGAGTCAGGAAAGAATGGCGATTTTACAGTATCTTCCCCAGGAGTGGGGCAGAAATGGGTATTTTGCAATATCCTTCCCCTGGACTGAGGAGGCAATGGAGATTTTGTGATATCCTTCCCCTGGACTGAGGAGGCAATGGAGATTTTGCAGTGTCCTTCCCCTGGAGTGGGGAGGGAATGGGGATTTTGCAATATCCTTCCCCCGGAGTGAGGAGGGAATGGGGACTTTGCAGTATCCTTCCCCTGGAGTTGGGAGGGAATGGAGATTTTGCAGTATCCTTCCCCTGGAGTGAGGAGGGAATAGGGATTTTGCAGTATCCTTCCCCTGGAGTTGGGAGGGAATGGGGATTTTGCAGTATCCTTCCCCTGGAGTTGGGAGGGAATGGAGATTTTGCAGTATCCTTCCCCTGGAGTTGGGAGGGAATGGGGATTTTGCAGTATCCTTCCCCTGGAGTTGGGAGGGAATGGGGATTTTGCAGTATCCTTCCCCTGGAGTTGGGAGGGAATGGGGATTTTGCAGTATCCTTCCCCTGGAGTTGGGAGGGAATGGGGATTTTGCAGTATCCTTCCCCTGGAGTTGGGAGGGAATGGAGATTTTGCAGTATCCTTCCCCTGGAGTTGGGAGGGAATGGGGATTTTGCAGTATCCTTCCCCTGGAGTTGGGAGGGAATGGGGATTTTGCAGTATCCTTCCCCTGGAGTTGGGAGGGAATGGGGATTTTGCAGTATCCTTCCCCTGGAGTTGGGAGGGAATGGGGATTTTGCAGTATCCTTCCCCTGGAGTTGGGAGGGAATGGAGATTTTGCAGTATCCTTCTCCTGGAGTTGGGAGGGAATGGGGATTTTACAGTATCCTTCCCCTGGAGTTGGGAGGGAATGCGGATTTTGCAGTATCCTTCCCCTGGAGTAAGGAGGGAATGGAGATTTTGCAGTATCCTTCTCCCTGCCATGTCCACCAAGCCACGCCCACAGAACTGGTAGTAAAATAATTTTAATCCCACCAATGATAAGCAGCATGTACATCCAATATGCAGTGCATGCATATGAGTCCTCCCACTGCCCAGCACAGAAGACGTAGGTTCACCAAGGAAAATCCCTTGTGTAACTATGCTGAGAAGATCCACATAAGAAACATCCCCTCGTAGCATCTCACCATTCAGCCATGTAGGCAGGTGCTCAGTCTTGACGGGATACTGGGGCCCCAGATTGCGCAGAATCACAGGATCGGTACCCAGGAAGTTGTTGTGTGTTGCGGAGTATAACTCTTCCTCTGAAAGAGACAAGGAAAAGGCGTGAGCCCAGCAAACCTGGAGTTCCCTATTGGATTCTGAATAGTAGAGATGCTTGACTGTCAAGGGTTGTGGTGCGCAATCTTGGCAGCTTTTAAGAAGTATGGACTTCGACACCCACATTCAGGACACAGCATGTGCGATACTCGGCCAAGGTCCGCTGTTTTGTCAAGGATGCTACGGGTCCTCTCCAGGACCGGTTTTCTTTGTTACCTTCTGGGAGGGGGCTTTGGGGTATCCCAAGCAGAACAGCTAGGTTCTGTAATAGCTTTGTAGCACAGAGTGTCTACCTTGCTAACTATCAAGAGTTTTTGATACGTGCTATTGTGTTCACAGAATAAAAGTGACAAAAGAGGTTATCTCTTCTCCTCTCCTCTCCCATCCCATCCCCTTATCCTATTCTATTCATTCCATTCTTCCATTCCATATTTATTCTATTCTATTTCATATTTATTCTATTCTATTCTACAGTATTCTATTCTATTCCATTCATTCCAATATTCCATTCTATTCTATTCTATTCATTCCATATTTATTCTATTCTATTCTATAGTATTCTATTCTATTTTATTTTATTCCATCCATTCCAATATTCCATTCTATTCTATTCTATTCATTCCATTCCATATTTATTCTATTCCATTCCATATTTATTCTATTCTATTCCATTCCATTCATTCCAATATTCCATTCTATCCTATCCTATCCTATCCCATCCCATCCCATTCCATCCCATGAGCTGTGGTGGCGCAGCAGTTGAAATGCAGTACTGCAGGCTACTTCTGCTGACTGCCGGCTGACTGCAGTTTGGCAGTTTGAATCTCCCCAGGCTCAAGGTCGACTCAGCCTTCCACCCTTCCGAGGCGGGTAAAATGAGGATCCAGATTGTGGGGGGTAAAAGGCTGACTGTGTAAACCGCTTAGAGAAGGTTGTAAAAGCACTGTGAAGCGGTATATAAGTCTAAGTGCCATTGCTATTCCATTCTCTCCATCCCATCCCACTTTTTATCTTATCCAAGTTCTGGAAACTTGGCTGGGAAATTCTAGAAGTCCACACCATTTAAAATTGCCGAAGTTGAGAAACGCTGGTTTAGCATGAGTACACCAACTGGGCAGGAGAAGGTCTGCAGAAGTTGGCTCTCCCCTTTTGCCCTTTGGAGAAATTCTCCTCGGTAGTTTAGTCCCATCATCATCATCTCCTCTCCTGCAGCAACAAAGCAAGCACACACAAACACACACACACACTTACCCACAATGAGGCTCGTGTATCCCTTGGCGGGATCGTACGGACATTTGCCCTTGCCTTCCTCGAAGGAGAACTTATCCAAGGAGAAGGTGGCCAGGTCCTGAAAAAGGCATGGGGGGGGGGGGAAACCATGTTTATAAACCCCCATGACAAGCCGGGAGTGCTCAAAAACCGTATCACGTACGGGGGGGGGGGATGTGTTCTGCTCTACTCACAATGTAGCCGCATTTGGGCTGGAAGGCATACGTGCCACAGGTGTACATGTGAGAGCTGTTGTAGGTCTGGAGGAAGCGGATGTAGTTGAAACATTCAGTCTGGGAGGAAGGGAAAGGAGAGGTTAGTTAACAAACTTCCCCACAACCCACTTATGCACCCAAGAGGGCCTGCGCTGAGCATTGCCTTTGCAGGAGACTCAACATCCTAAAATTGCAGCCGTCTTTAGCAGCGGGTAGCTGATTCTCCAGGCGGCCGAGATTGGCTTGAAGTAAAAAAAAAAAAGATCTGAGAAAGCTGAGCGGGGAAAGGAATTTAGACATCAGAGGGAAATCTCCGGCAGCCTGCAGCACGCCCCCCCCCCCCGATCCTTAATTTTAAAGAGCATCTTTAATGGAAAACTGCAGAGCGCACCTTTTCCAGGGCAAAATGTGCAACCACAACGGCTGCGTTAGCAGAGAAAAAGAAGCCGGCATTTAAGTCAAATGTGGCTGATTGCACCTTTTTAAAAAGTATTCTTATTTATTTTGTATCCATAGGTGCTTGGTGAACAATGCCTTGTCCGGATCAATTTACTTTATGCATAAGGATAATACTAATAATACTATTTACACATAAGGTAAAGGCAAAGATTCCCCTCGCACATATGTGCTAGTCGTTCCCGACTCTAAGGGGCAGCAGTCCTCATCTCCGTATCAAAGCCAAAATGCCAGCGCTGTCAGAAGACGTCTCCATGGCCATGTGGCTGGCATGACTCAATGCCAAAGGCGCACTGAACACTGTTACCTTCCCACCAAAGGTGGTTCCTATTTTTCTACTTGCATTTTTACATGCTTTCGAACTGCTAGGTTGGCAGAAGCTGGGACAAGTCACAGGAGCTCACTCTGTTACGTGGCGCTAGGGATTTGAACCGCCAATCTTTCAGATCAAGAAGCTCAGCGTCTTAGCCACTGAGCTACCGCATCCCTTACGCATAGTAATTCGCATGCATAGTGATAATCTTTCGACTTCTGATATTTACGTATGCATAGTAAAAAGAAGCTTTTGTGTTATGTGACAGCATACATAGTAGTATTTCCCCAATTTCTATTTTCCACTTCTATTTTCTAACCATTAATAAAACAAATCCCATATTACGAAGATACAGTTGACTTATTGTATCTGAACGGCGGGGTATCACAAGACAGATTTCTCCTCCCAGTTTCCTTCCAGTCTCCAGGGCAATCATTAAGCAAAGCAGGAATGCCACCCAAACTAAGGATTTTAGCTTGTGGCTCTTTTCAACGCAGAACATAGAATAATAAGAGCTGGAAGGGACCTTGGAGGTCTTCTAGTCCAACCCCACTGCTTGAGCAGGGGACCCTATACCATTCCACATAAGTGAGTGTCCAGTCTCTTCTTAAAAGCCTCCAGTGATGAAGCCCCCACAACCTCCGAAGGCAAGATGTTCCATTGCTTGATTGCTCTCATGGTTAAGAAACTTATCCTTAGAATAAAATGAATGAGCCGGAAGGGACCTTGGAGGTTTTCTAGTCCAGCCCCTCCTCAAGCAGGAGAACCAACACCTAAAAAAGATGCTGAGACTCTAGAAAGAGTGCAGAGAAGAGCAACAAAGAGGATTAGGGGACTGGAGGCTAAAACATATAAAGAACGGTTGCAGGAACTGGGTATATCTAGCTTAATGAAAAGAAGGACTAGGAGTGACATGATAGCAGTCTTCCAATATCTCAGGGGCTGCCCCAAAGAAGAGGGAGTCAAGCTATTCTCCAAGGCACCTGAGGGCAGAACAAGAAGCAATGGTTGAAAACTAATCAAGGAGAGAAGCAACTTAGAACTAAGGAGAAATTTCCTGACAGTGAGAACAATTAATCAGTGGAACAGCTTGCCTCCAGAAGTTGTGAATGCCCCAACACTGGAAGTTTTAAAGAAATTAGATAGCCATTTGTCTGAAATGGCGTAGGATTTCCTGCCTAAGCAGGGGGTTGGACTAGAAGACCTCCAAGGTCCCTTCCAATTCTGCTATTCTATTCTAACCTATACTTTAAGCTTTAGGTTGCTTCTTTCTCCTTGGTCAGTTTCCATCCATTGTTTCTGGTCTTGCCTTTTGGTGCTTTGGAAAACGGTTTGACCCCCCTCGTCTTTGTAGGAGCCCCCTCAAATTCTGGGATTCCTTGGCTCAAAACCCTACCTTGTTTTGGACGAACAAATCTAAATCAGATTCTGAACTCCCATTCAAATGGCATATACAGCTAGCCTTGACTTAACACCAATTCGTTTTATTGACCGTTTGAAGTTACAACTTGCACCTCATCCTTGCCCTTATAACCAACAGGGCACCCCTTGGTCATGTGATCAAAATTTGGAGCTTGGCATTTACCAGAGTCCTGTGAATGCCGGCTTCTGAGAAACAAAGCCAACGGGGGAAATCGGGTTTGCTTAACGACCGCATGATTCACTTAACAATTGCGGGGATTTACTTAACAGCTGGGGCAAAAAAAGAAGAGAGAGAAAATCACAAAATGGGGCACAACTCACTTAACAACCGCCTTGGTTATTTACAGAAGTTCAGGTTCCAATTGTGGTCGTAAGCAGCGGTGGGATTCAGCCGTTTCGGACCGGCTCGGGAGAATTGGATGTTAATTTTAATCTGGTTTGCCGGATCGGTAGTTACAAGGAACGGCTGGCCTTGCCCACCCTGCTCTTCTCCTCCCAGGAGTCTCCACGCAGCCCATCCATCATTCACTGTAAGTCAGGGATGTCCAAACTTGGGAACTTTAAGACTTGTGGACTTCAACTCCCAGAATTCTGGGAGTTGAAGTCCACAAGTCTTAAAGTTCCCAAGTTTGGACACCCCTGCCGTAAGTGCAGAGCCGGTATGGAGGCACTGGGAGGGCGAAAAATAGGCCTACCGGAAGTCTGGAAGTGGATCTGTTTCCAGCCTCCGGAGCTCGGGGGAGGCCGTTTTCGCCCTCTTAGAGCCTCTGCGCTTCCTGCACCACAGTGGTACAGGAAATTGACAAGGCCATGCCCACCCAGGAACCAGGAAGAGACCCGATTGCTAATTTTTTTCAATCCCATCCCTGTCGTAAGTCAAGGACCGCCTGGAACAAGCTTTCTCCATCTGGCACCCTACAGCCTACCTAGCATAATTCACTGTGTCTAATGGGGAAGGATGAATCCACTTGGGATCTTCCCATCTATTTTTAATGAAAGTTACTTCTGATTAATGAAGGAATTACTCTGGGCTATTTAAATTGATATTAAATATACATGATTTGATGAAAGTAAGTGCTCCCAACGCCAGGACTTTCCAGAATAATATTAAATGAGAAGCGGAAAAGATGAAAAACGAAAGAATGCGACACTGACTGTGTCCAGAGGTGTAATTTGAGGGGTGTCTTTGTTGCCCTTAGGTCAGGGGTAGCTACTTACGACCATGACGGGTTCCAAATTTTTTGTTGCTAAGCAAGACAAGCGTCCCTAATTTTGTCCCATGTTACAACCTTTCTTGCCACTAGTCGTTAAGTGAATCACTGCAGTGGTTAGATAAGTAACACGATTGCTAAGCGAATCCGGCTTCCCCACTGACTTTGTCAGCCAGGGAGTTGCAAAAGGGGATCACACAACTCTCCGGGACACTGCAACCGTCGTAAATATGAACCAGCTGCCAAGCATCCCAATTTTGATCACGTGACCATGGGGATGTTGCATGAGTGGTCTGGTGGCTTAACGGTGGAGCTCTCATCTCACAATCAGGAGTTCGATCCTAGGTAGAGGAAGATATTTCTCTCTCTGGGAACAATGAGATTATATCTGCTGAATAAAACTCCACATTGGCAACAGGGAAGGGCATCCAGCCAGTAAAACACTCAGCTCCATTCAGTTGCCCAGACTCCAACCCACAAGGCATTATGGGGTCATTAAAAGGAGATGATGACCGTGGGGAAGTTGCAACGGTCCCAAGTGTGAAAAATGGTCAAAAGTCACTATTTTCAGTGTCGTCGTAACGTCGGTCACTAAACGAACTGCTGTAAGTTAAGGACTACCTGTATTTTTCCTGTCCTTTAGCAGCAGCCAGCATCGTTCTGCTTCTCAAAAGGTACTCTCAGGGTGAAAAGAATTATCCACAGAACGAATACATCACCGAAAGGGGTTAACAGATATAATTATAAACAGATCTGGAACATGATTTCCCCTGTGAGACCATGGATGTAGCTGAATTGACTAGAAAGCTCCTCATCCAAATATTCAAAGTCTTTAATCATCTAGGCCATCTCAGAGCCTTGTTGGCCAACTACAGGGAAGCTACGCTGCCACAGACCAGGTTACCCAGCCGCTATGTGTAGTACTGAACAACCTAATAAGGTCCTTTTTAACTGCTGCAAACTGCACCCTTGGGCGGAAAGGGAGCTATCAAATGTGCAATGCTGGCATTGATGAAGCTCCTATCAACTTGGAGAGCGGAGAACCAGCCTCATAGTACGAGCGGCGGTGGCGCAGTGGTGAGAGTGCAGTACTGCGGGCTTCTTCTGCTACCTGCAATTTGGCAGTTCGAATCTCGCCAAGCTCAAAGTTGACTCAGCCTTCCATCCTTCCGAGGTGGGTCAAAGGAGGACCCAGATTGTTGGGGGCAATTATGCTGACTCTATAAACCGCTTAGAGAGGACTTGCTTTGTAGTCTTTTAAATACGCAGCATGCATGACTTTGAACAGACCCTAATAGAAGAGAATATTTGTAGCTGAGAGTTGAATTGTTAGATTGGGTAATGGATAGGCACACACAGGCTTAACGGTAACAACAGCTCTTTATTAAGTACAACAAGTGAGAACAATCCAGCGAAGGTTGAGTCTGACAGCAGCCCTTTTATAGGGAGCTGTCAGACCCTTCGACCAATAGGATTAAACCTCTGTTCCCGCCGGAACAGAGGACCTTGGTGGAAACCACTGTAGTTAAAGCAAGTATCTAACATGAATGGTGTTTGGTGTTCTCTGGGTTTGATTGTTTGCTTGCAGATGTTTCATTACCCAACTGGGTAACATCATCAGCGTTGGGTTTGCAGAGTGCAGGAAAAGGAGAGGAGGAGGAGATGATCTGCCTAATGACTGGCTGAGTGGGTGTGGCTAGGTAGTCATGTGACTGGGTGGGCACGGCCAACTTAATGTCACTCACATTGAGGGGGTGCCTTGCCAGCCTCTACTCACCACTCCTCGCCTGCCCATCCGGGCTCCTTAGGGCCCCAACAGGAAGCAGTTGTTGGAGCTAAGCAGCCACCAGGAGAAAGAGTTGGCAAAACAGCTCAGCTCAAATTGGATCTGACCGAGAAGGAGGCTCAGCAGAAGCACCTCCCTGAGGACTAGGAGCATAGGTTTTCCAAGCAGAGGGAAGATTTGCGGGAGTGCAAGGCCAGGTACCGGCGCCTAGAGGCTCAGTGGGCTGAGATAGTCAGCCAGTTCCAGGCCATGATGTAGCCCCACTGGAACGAGGCCCTCTGGCTCTTTGCCACCAGCGGCTCTTCCCTCCAGCCTTCGCCCAAAGCCCCCCACCAGGAAGCTGAAGTAGATTTCTACTCGCCCCCTCCAACCCTTACAAAAAGACCCCCAAAGGGGAGACTCTGCAGCAACACAAGCCTTCATTGTACGTATCTGTCCTAGGGGCCGTAGTTTTAGGACCCCTGAGTTAGTGCAATATAAAAAATGCAAATAATTTTTCTGCGGACCACCCGTTGGTGACCGCTGGACTAGAAGACCCCCAAGGTCCCTTCCAATTCCGTTTTTTAATCGTCTATTGTTAAGGGAATTCTACAGAAGGAAAAGACAGAATGTGGAATTTTCAGAAAGTGCTTACCTGATTACTTCTGCCTTTTTGGATGCATTCTGCCTTCCTCTCTGCCGGAGCCTCCCAAAGTATCTGCAAAGAACAATTATTCCTCTTTAATTACCCTCTGAGCAACAGCATTTGAAGGCTACACCCCAACCTGTCTCACCAACCTTGGGCTGTGCTGCCAGCGTTGATGGGAAGGAAGGCTGATTTAGTGCCCATAAACCCCAAAGGGGAACTGCCCTTCCATTAAGGACCACAGCAACAGGCAGATCCTATTTATTTAACCAGGAATTAAAAACAGCGAGCAGGATCGTCCCTCACGAGCTTAAATCCACCTGTCTCTCGTATATCTTTACCTGGGCTCATAGGGGAAAGCGTTTGGTAGGCGGCGCGCAATGGCACCGAGCCCATAAACCAAGGAAATTGGTAGGTTTGAAACACATCAGGCCATCCCCCCCCCCAAAAAAACCAACCCAAGATTAAAAGAGGCAAAAACCAGCACATGGGATTAAATACGGATGCTTAGTCTTTAAGGGACCTGGTTCCAATGTTTGAAATGCTACAATAGTCAGAACAAAACGGAATTTCAAAGCCGCACATAAACTTGAAACTAGAGATATTTTTATTGGGCATTCTAATAGAAAAATGGGACACGGTGGCTCAGTGGCTCAGACGCTGTGCTTGTCGATCAGAAAAGTTGGCACTTTTCTGGTAGATTCCTCAAGGAACAATTTTATTGGATATATCATATTGGAGACTCAGCAGGCTGAGATGGTCAGCCAGTTCCAGGCCATGATGCAGTCCCACTGGAATGAGGCCCTCAGCCACCAGCTGCACTTCCCTCCAGCTTTTGCCCAAAGCCCCCCACCAGGAGGCCAAAGCAGACCCCGAGTTGGAATTTCTGCCCCCCTCTGACCCACATAAAAAGACCCCAAAGGGGGAGACTCTCTGCAGCATCACAACCGTTCATTGCATGTATCTGTCCCAGGGGCCGCAGTTTGAGGACCCCTGATTTAGTACAATCTAAAAAAAAGAAATAATTATTCTGCGGACCACTAAAATTTTCTTGCAGACCACCAGTTGGTGATCGCTGCCTTAGACGATCCACTGCTGGAAACAGAAGCCCCAGCCTGGAAAGCAGGAGGTCCAGAGTCCAAACCCATTCATTCTTCTACTTACCGCTTCCTCCATCTCCATGGAGCTGATGCTTAAGGCAAAGATGGCTTCACGGGCTCCAACATAGAGCAGCCCTTTGCGGTCAGCCAAGGTCAGTGTTGTATAGTTGGACACGCCTGCCATGGAGAAAGATTTGGTCCCTTCTTTCAGTTCTGCAAAGGAAAGGTGGACAACCTTTAGAAAATGGTCTTCTGTAAACAGATTAACATTGTTGGAAGGGACCTTGGAGGTCATCTAGTCCAACTCCCCCTCCACCTGAGCAGGAGACCCTACACCATTTCTGACAGATGGCAGTCCAATCTCTTGAAAGCCTCCAGGGATGAAGCTCCCACAACTTCCAAAAGCAACCTCTATTCCATGGGTTGATTGTTCTCACTGTCAGAAAATTCCTCCTTATTTCTAGGTTGAATCTCTCCTTGATCAGTTTCCATCCATTATTCCCTGTCTGGTCTTCAGGTGCTATGAAAAATAGCTTGACGCCCTCCTCTCTGGGGCAGCCCCTCAAATATTGGAAGACTGCTTTCACAAACACCCTGGTCCTTCTCTTCATTAGACTAGCCATGCCCAGTTCCTGCAACCGTTCATTGCATGTTTTAGCTTCCAATCCCCAAATCATCTTGGTTGCTCTTCTCTGCACCTTTTCTAGAGTCTCAACATCTTTTTTACAGTGTGGTGACCAAAACTGGATGTAGTATTCTAGGTGTGGTCTTACTAAGGCTTTAAGACTTTGGAAAATAGCTTGACCCCCTTCCTCCTCTCTGGTGCAGCTCCTCAAATATCATGTCTGCCCTGGTACTTCTCTTCACTAGACTAGCCATGCCCAGTTCCTGCAACCTCTGACCAAAACTGGATGCAGTATTCTAGGTGTGGTCTTACTAAGGCTTTACAGAGTGGTATTAGAGATGAGCACCGCCCCCTAGAGTCAGGAACAACTAGCACATACTGTATGTGCAAGAGGACCTTTACCTTAACATTTAAGATGAATTTATGAGTTTAGCAGTGGAGATTTGCATTTTAAATAGCAATTCTGGTTTTGATGTTGAAACTAGCACATGCAACTATTCCTTCTTAGTTTTCCTGTGCCTTTTCTGGATGACATGGAGGGTGGAGATGAAGGACACGTTTTCCAGGACAAGCCTCTCCACACCCGTGTCTTGTGGCCTTTCTAAACAAGACAGGCTTCTACATGAATCTTGTTTTTGTTGTTTTTAATTCGCCCCGCCAAAGATTCTTGGCTCTGTGTTCCAGTCCTCCAGCAGGAGAAACCAAATTAATGGAATAGACAAGGCTGCCTCCAAAGAGTCTTATTTTGCAGCAGCAAAGAGAATGCCCCTCTAGAAAACCACCCTGCTTCCCCCAAAATAAGACCTCCCCAGATAAAAAGCCCAATCGGGCTTTTGAGTGCATATGCTAAAATAAGCCCTTCCCTGAAAATAGGCCCTCCCCCAAAATATTGCAACACAGCAGCAGCCATGAGGTGACCATGCTTGCTGCCTCCTGCACCTCAAAAATAATAAGACCTCCCCGAAAATAAGGCCAAGTGCTCATTTCAAAAGAAATGTCTTATTTTCGGGGACACACGGTAGATGTTCCTGCAGAAAACAGCAAAGTAATTTCTGCAGCTAGGGTGCTGTGAATTTATTTTATTTATTTTCATCTGAAGGGGATGTCCAGACAAAGCATTTTATTCCCTTTCTCAAGAGGGCTCTCCCATTTGCGTCTTTAAAAAGAATACAAAACTTTAAAGAAAAATAACCCTGGCTTACAAAAATCTCCTTAAGTGTCTCCGATTTCAGTGGGAGGGAATTGCTTTTTTATTCCAGCAGTCTAGAGCTTTCAGCTCAAGGGATGGCAACCTTTCATGCAATGACATGCTTGAAATCGGAAACTATAAAACGGTAACTTTGCAAGCTTTGGCGAATAGCATTTGTGTCGAGGAATATAAAATGGGGGCAGAAGAAGACAATGCTGTAGGAACAATCTCTTCTCCATTATTTTAAATGTCGCCAGGCACTTAAAATTGGGCAGAGATCAACCAATGTTGGGACACACGACTGCGAATTTAGTTCTTTTTAAAGGAAATGCAGCTTAAAAAACGGAACAATGGAAATAAAATAAAATCGCTAAGAAGAAGAAAGCAGCAGGAGGAAGAAAGGGTGAGATGAGATAATATGGGTGATGCTTGACTTGCAATAATTTGTTTAGTGACCATTCAAAGTTATGATGGCACTAAACAAAAGGGACTTACGACTGTTTTCCCCACTTACGACCGTTGCAGCAACCCATGGGCATAATTCAGACAGTTGGCAAGTAGCTCATATTTATGACGATGTCCCATGGTCACATGACCCCCTTTTGCGACCAAAGTTGAAGGGAAAACCGGATTCGCTTAACAACCAGGTTGTTAAATTATCAACGGCAGTGATTCACTTAACAACGGTGGCAAGAAAGCTAGTAAAAATGGGGCAAAACTCACGTAGCAACCGCTGCTGACTTAACTGCAGCGAGTCACCTAATAACTGTTGACAGGAAAGATTGCAAAATGGGGCCAAGCTCGCTTAACGGCTGTCTCGCTTAGCAACAGAATGTTTGGGCTCCACTATGGTCATACGTCGAGGACTACTTGCAGTGCCATGGAGGAGGAACCGGGAACTCTCATCTTGTTGTCGACACAGATGACAACAGTGCTCTGGCCAAGGCCAACAAAAAGGGAGCTAAGCATCCATTGAATTGAAAATTGGGAGAAAATAATGTGATTTCAAGACAGCCCTTGCTGAATTGCCCAGGTAACCCTTGAATAAGTCATTTTAAATACAGTTAGACCTCAATTTATGACCACAGAATTTATGTTGCTATGCGAGACATTGGTGAAGTGCATTTTCTCCTATCTTACGACCTTCCTTGCCACGGTTGTTAAGTGAACTACTGCAGTGGTTAAGGGAATAACGTGCTTGTCAGAGGGGGGTTGCTAATTTTTTTACTACCGCGCAACAATTCTGTGCATGCACAGAAGCATCTGGGCGGAGCCTCCCACCGCCGCTACTACCAGTTCGCCTGATCCGGGTCGAACCGGCAGCAACCCACCTCTGGCGGTTGTTAAGTGAATCGGGCTTCCCCATTAACTTTGCTTGCTAGAAGGTCGCAAAAGGGGATCATAGGACACCCCCCCCCCTCAGGACACTTCCGCCGTCATAAATAGGAGTCAGTTTCCAGGTTTTTTGAATTTTGATCACGTGACCAAGGCATTGCCACCACCGGCGTAAGTGTGAAAAACGGTGATAAGTCCCCTTTTGCCGCACCAGTGTCAAACTAGAGCTGTGTTTTAGTTCTCCGTGTCATATAATACATGTGGGTCCAATTCATAATTTTGTATTTATTTATTTATCTTGCCCTGTTTATGTTTGTGTTTATATTAGAGGGGGAGCTATATGCAATGTATATATTTCATTTTAATCAGGGGTGGGATTCAGCCGGTTTGGGTGAATCGCATGTTAAGTTTGCATCCGGTTCAGTGACAATCGGCTGACCGGGAGGCCTACTAGGCCAAAAATGGGGTGTGGGTGTCTGTGTGTGTGTCCCCCGTAGCCCATTTTTGCTCCCAGAGGGGTGTAGGAGGCCAGGTGATGCCTGTCACACCCCTGGCCATGCCTATGCCTACCCAGCCGGTTATTAGGGCAGAGAACCAGTTGTTAATTGATTTGAATCCCACCACCAATTTTAATCTATGCTGGGTCATGTACCTTCAAAGTGACAATAAAGTTATTCTAAAAACGATTGCTCAATGAACTTTTGTAAGTGGTGGATCGCCTGTATGTCAAATCATGCCGCCTTTTTTCAACAGTTCCATCCTTAAGTCAGATTGAGGGGGGTCACCAACACCAGGAGTTGGGATCTCCCTGTCTGATCCCTCTGCAATGCAGCAGGCAGGTGGCTCTCTGGTGATCTGGCTTTGTTCTAGCTTGCCAGGAAGGAGAGATTCATCTAACCGTGCTGTTTCCTGATGGAAAGGAAGATCCTGGAATGGATATGGGCTTATTACTGTCTGGAGAGTTAAGATTTACCGCTGGGGCTGGCGTGGAGCCTGAGAGGCAGCAGCTGGGGCGACCGATTGGTTTTCATGATTCCCACCTGTGAAGTTAGGCGGTGCGGTGGCTCAGTGGGTAGGGTGGGGGGCTTGCCCTCGGGGGCCCGAGGTGGGTGTGGGCAGGGTAGGCATTGGGAGCTCAATGTCCTGCAGCCCTCTGCCTGTGAAAATGGAGCCTGGGAGGACTGGCAGAGGGACCCCAGGCCAGTCCTTCGCTATGTCCAGGGCGGCCCCGCAGGCCAGATCTAAGCACCCTGCGGGCCAGATCCGGCCCCTGGGCCTTGAATTTGACAAGCCTGCTCCAGGTCTTGCCAACTTAGCCATTTGAAAGAATGCAAAATGCAAGTAGATAAATAGGTACCACTTCAGCGAGAAGGTAATAGCGCTCCCTGATGTCATGCTGGCCACATGACCACGGAAATGTCTTCGGACAGTGCTGCCCCCTATTGTCTGCAACGACTAGTGGAGTAAAATCCGCAAGGACTCCTTTACTTTTACCTCACTTACATGTGAAATTAGGCTCTTCCTGCATGGAACAAAGGAAACGTGGCAAGGACAGCCATTCTAGTTTTCCTTAGGGTAAGCGAGTAGGGAATGTTTAGCTGGGCCCATCGTGATATTCAGCCTATGAATTGGCAAACCTCTGGTGATGGACACAAGATAATGTTTATGGTAATTTTTTTACTGTGAGCACACTGGCACACATTAAAAATGAAATTGTTGCCTGCTCTCAAGAGAAAGTATATATCTACCCATACGTGTACATAACACACATATATGCATGCTATATCCATCCATCCATCCATCCATCCATCATCTATTTATCATCTACCTATCTACCTACCTACCCCCTCTCTCTTTCTCTCTCGCTCTCATTCATCTATCAATCATCTATATCTATCTACCTACCTACCTATCATCCATCCATCCATCCATCCATCCATCCATCCATCCATCCAACCAACCAACCAACCAACCAACCAACCAACCAACCTACCTACCTACCTACCTACCTACCTACCTACCTACCTCTAAAAGGTTGCAAATGACCAGCTTTCTGCAAGGAAGATAAATCCTTCCATTCCCCACCATCCAATCGGAGCTAAAGAAGCTTCTTGGATGAGAAGCGAAACTTAGCTTGTCGATCAGAAAGGTCGGCAGTTTGGCGGTTCAAATCCCTAGCGCCGCCTAATGGGGTGAGCTCCCGTTACTTGTCCCAGCTTCTGCCAACCTAGCAGTTTGAAAGCACGTTAAAAATGCAAAGTAGAAAAATAGGAACCACCTTTGGTGGGAAGGTAACAGCTTTCCGTGCACCTTCAGTGTTTAGTCATGCCAGCCACATGACCAAGGAGACGTCTTCAGCTTTATAATGGAGATGAGCACAGCCCCCTAGAGTCGGGAACGGCGAACACATATTTGCGAGGGGAACCTTTACCTTTACACTGTTGTATCGTCCTCATACTTCACAATAATGTTGGCGACAAACCTTGCACAACAGTCCTGGGTTCAACAGGGTGAACCACAGTGGACTTAGGACGCAGCCCTGAGGAGAAGCTTGTGCTCAAGCAAATGGTGTTAGAAATATTAGTCTCTACGCGCACATCTTCCTTTTGTGAGGGTGCCCAGCGAACTCTCACCCAAATCCAAATATATCCACCACCCTATAATGGACATTCCCTGTGCCATGTGCCTCTCTGGGGCTCTTCTTTATCAGAAACTGTCTAAATATTGTGCACAGAGATGTCCAAATTTCTCCTGGAGTTCATTTCAGTTCCAAGGGGAATTTTGCTTTGCATTCGCGCAGGTCCTCCTGACCTCTTCAGATAAGGATTCGCAACGTTCCCCTTTTTGAATCAAAAGAAAAGGATAACAAAGTCTGCTTATGCAACAGAGGCCCAGGGCAAAGACTCCGGGGCTGCCAAACCAGCTCCGGGGAAGGGAAACCAATCTTAGGAGGAAAAGAAAATCTCCTAAGATTGCTCTTTTCCTTGCCCCCTTTCTAGTTCTTAACCACAACTGTCTGCAAGCACCATTTTTGCCAAGTGGCGGTGTTAGCCTGCGCACGGAAATCAGGCCTGACCTGTCCTTTGGATGGACACAGGGGAGAAATCAACTTGCCTTTGCTACCAATTCGGTAGCAATGTGAGCGTGTGCATGCACAGCACCTTCCACGCATGCGCAGAGGGTCAAGAAAGGACATGATGGCAACCCCAGCGATCTGCCAGTGAAAATGGGCTCCTGAGGTCCGTTTCCGGCTACAATGACCTCCTGCAACCCTCTTCTAGCAAAAATGGAGCTCGGGGCGGTACCGACAGCCAGCCCTTCACTATTTCTAGGGTGGCCTGCGGGCCAGCTGTAAGCCCCCCGGGCCTTGAGTTTGACACCCCTGCTATAGAATGATGTTTCAAGTTCATGAAGGAACAGAAGAAGGAAAAAATAAACATGCAACTGTGCAACATCAACATTCGTTTTCAAGGAACAGAAACGTCCGAAGCCACCTAGAGCAGAAAGTCCGCTGCATGGGAGGCGGGGAGGTGAGATCTTGGGCGTATTCTTTCCCCAAATTCAGCACAAACCAGATTTGAATCTAACTGTAGGGAGATGCAGTGGAAGCGAGTGGAACCAAGTACAGGTAGTCCTTGACTTACGACCATTCGTTTACTGACCGTTCAAAGTTACCATGGCAACGACATGACTGTTTTTTTCACACAACCGTTGCAGCCTCCCCAGGGTCACATGATCAAAACAGAGCTGTTTGTAAACTGACTTGTGTTTATGACGGCCACGGTGTTCCGGGAGTGATGTGATCACCTTTTGTGACCGTCGGACAAGCAGAGTCCACGGGGGAAGCCAGATTCATTTAACAAGCACTAACTGAAGAACAGCAGTGATTCACTTAACAACAGTGGTCAGGAAGGTCGTAAGATGGAGCCAAACTGGTGTAACATCTATTTCAATTAGCAACATAAATTTTGGGCTCAATTGTGCTTGTAAATACAGGACTACCTGAAGACACACACACACACACACACACACACACACACACACACTGAAACCCATTGTTGTGGCCCGCCAGTGAGGGGTCATGGGGATTTGAACAGTGAGGAGGTTGGGAAGGAAGATGGGCCAGTTGTGGAGTCTGGGGAAGGCTCTGATGGGGGCTCTGTCAGAGGCAGAGAGGGGGCCAGGGCCATATGCCAGTTATCAGCTGTCTTCAGAGTCCAACATCAGTGAGGCAGACGAACAGCTGGAGCCTGTTCCCAGTGTGTGCAGGTGCAGAGTTGCCAGATGAAGGGAACAGCTGAAGAACAGGGGTTGACTTGGGAGGAAGGCCACCGGTGGACAAAGAATGGCCCCTCCCAGAGGAAATAAAAGAGGAGAGAAAGGGGAGTGGAGTTTGCAGGAGACCATGAGTTCGCTTAATTGGTTCGTGACTCTCCGAGACTCCTTGCGAAGTTTTGCAGGTATCGGACTGGCAGCTCTCCAAGCCAGATAAGGTCTGTGACTATAAATCCTCCCTTGAAAGACTTTGCTGGATGTGAATGAGCAGAATCCATAGTCAATTAATAAAAGGGGTTTTTGTTGGGACCAGGAGTTTGCTTCAGGCTCTCAGGAGGCCTAGGTCAGAATACCCATGATCCACAGCACTTCTGGCAAGGGGAGTTTATCCAGCAAGCCAGCTTTCCTCACTGGATCCGTCTCCCAGGGAAGGCTCATCAACCCAGAGAAGATTAACCTCCAAGCTGCTTTGTGTTCCTAGCTCATTGATTAACAAATTAAGTCTCTGTATGCTACCAGAGGCTACAGAAGCAGGGAAGAAGGGAAGGGGCGAGACCAGCATTTTTTCTGGGCAAAACAGAATGAAACCCAAGAGAGCCAAGGCACCATTTAAGGAATTTAAGAGGACGTCGTCCATTCAGACTAATAGCCGGTCGCCATGGGGTGTTTTGGCACAAGGAGTCAACTTAGTCGAAAGCCTTCTCCCATTTCTGGATCTCCGAAGAGTCACACCAGGCCACCACATACAATCCGCAAGGAGTCAAGAAAACATTCTAGCAAATGCTGCTCCTAGCAAGGAATATGGCTTGCTTAGGAGGGGCTGGTTTGGTGTCTAACCCAGTGGCGAAACTCTATTTTTTTTACTACCGGTTCTGTGGGCCTGTCTAGGTGGGCATGACAGGGGAAGGATACTGCAAAGTCTCCATTCCCACCCCACTCTGGGGCCAGCCAGAGGTGGCATTTGCCGGTTCTCCAAACTACTGAAAATTTCTGCTACCGGTTCTCCAGAACCTGTTGAATTTCACCCCTGGTCTAACCCCTCTACATTGTCCGTAGCCCTCTGTCTTTGACCCTGGCCACAGGGACGCTAAAGATTTCTCTCTGAAGATTGTCTGGTAAGATATGAGGAACCTCATCCATCTTGTGAGAAGAACCTCTTGCTTTCTCCCTCCCATCCTTCCTTCCAAACATCCCAGACTGGGGCAACGAAGAAAAGAGCAACCAAGAGGATGAGGGGACTGGAGACTAGAACATATGATGGACGGTTGCAAGAACTGGGCATGGCTAGTTTGATGAAAAGAAGGACTAAGGGAGACATGATAGCAGTCTTCCAATATTTGAGGGGCTGCCACAGAGAGGAGGAAGGGAGGTCAAGCTATTTTCCAAGGCATCCAAAGGCCAGACAAGGAATAATGGGTGGAATCTGATCCAGGAGAGATTCAACCTGGAAATAAGAAGGAATTTTCTGACAGTGAAAACAATCAATTAATGGAACAGAAGTTGCCTTCGGAAGTTGTGGGAGCTTCACCCCACAGGTGGCACGCAGAGCCCTCTGTGTAGGCATGCATGCCATTGCCAGCTGCTCTTCTGGTTTTTGTGGGCACTGGAACACTGGAAAACAGCCTGAAAATGGCCAAAAATGTCCAAGAAACAGGCTGTTTTGGGGCCGTTTTTCAAGCCAAAACCGGCCCGAAAACAGGCATGCGTGTGCCGGCCAGCTGGTCTTCGGGTTTCCAGTGCTCCACCGTGTGCAAAGACCAGCTGGCTGGCACACATGTGCGTGCCAGATACCCGAAAACTAACTGGCCGACGTGCGCATGTGCACAGGCCAGCTGGTCTTCGTGTTTCTGGTTCTCGGGAATGCACACATCCACGCACGTTCCGATTTGGGCACTCAGTGCCGAAAAGGTTCGCCATCACTGCTGTAGAGTCTCCTGCTTCGGTGGGTGGGAGGTTGGACTAAATGACCTCCAAGATCCCTTCCAACTCTGTGAATTACCTCAAGCTACTGCTGATGCTCAGACTCTTGCTGGCTTTTTCTGTTTGTTCCTTAAAAGCAGCATCTCATAAAAAAAGTGCCACAGGCAGATCTGGAGCTGGAGAAGCGCTGGAACTGGGCCACCCTATCAGGTCCACTGTCTTCCCGCAAGGGCTCGGAGCGGGACGGTATCTGGCTTTTCATCCGTCTTCGTGGAGAATGACACATCGGGAGGGAA
Organism: Natrix helvetica; assembly: GCF_964273705.1. Classification (NCBI taxonomy): domain Eukaryota; kingdom Metazoa; phylum Chordata; class Lepidosauria; order Squamata; family Natricidae; genus Natrix; species Natrix helvetica. The sequence continues at coordinate 6,221,992 of NC_138559.1, read as the reverse complement.
AAAAACCACAGCCAGATGCTGGGTGTCCGAGAAGCCTCCGTCTGCTGTGTCAGGCTTTTCCCAACCTGCAAGCTGCAGAGAGGATGGATTTCGGCTAGACGCCATCCCAGATGGCGCAGAGCAAATGGGGTGATGTGTGATGATCCTTCTGCACACCTACTATATGCTCAACAGCCCTTCCTGCCACTTGGGGGAGAGAACACCAGGCAGACAACCGCCAAATGCAGAGAGGAAAATAGTTTTTCCACGCCGAAGAGGTAACCGCTATGCAAAACTCGATGGCAAACATCTAGCATGAGAATACAGGCAGAAAAAGAGAGAGAGAGAGAACACGTTGTTCTTGAATATCTCCGGCATTGAAAAAATCCCCAACTGTCAATTGCAAAAGACAGCTTCACATCGAACAGCTTACACCCCGCGACGATACCTCTAACACCCCCAAAACAATAACATTTGCCTATTCCAGAGTCTTGGAAAGGACTTTCCCACCACATATGTTTGTATGTTCCAACCTCTTTCTTGCACCCCCAACCCATATTTGTATATTTATCATCTATTTGATTTAATTGACGTGGTGTTAGGTACCACCTCCATATCCCTTTATATCCATTTTCCTTAACTCTAACTGGAAAGGACTTGATAAGAGGGTCATTTTGATCATATGACTATGGGGATGCTGCAAGGATCATAAGCAGGGGTGAAATCCAGCAAGTTCTGGAGAACCGTTAGCATAAATTCTGAGTAGTTCAGAGAACAAGTAGTGGAAATTTTGAGTAGTTCAGAGGACCGGCAAATGACACCTCTGGCTGGCCCCGGAGTGGGGTGGGAATGGAGATTTTGCGGTATCCTTCCACTGCCATGCCCACCAAGCCAAGCCCACAGAACCAGTAGTAAAAAACATTGAATTTCACCACTGGTCATAAATCCCCCCAAAAGGCCATGCCACTTTTTCCATTGCCAGTGTAACGTTGAACAGTCACTAAATGCTCAGTTGTAATTTGGGGACCACCAGTACTGCAGGGCCGGGATTCCCAAGACCCTTTTGAGGAGTACTCGGGGTCTGCTCCGAGCACTAGCAAACCATCAGCCTCGTTTCTCACTGCTTCCAGAGAGGGCTAGTTTGGGCTTGAGAGAGCTGAAAGAACAAAGCAACACCCTGAGGAGTAAAAACAGCCCCACCCACTCTGCACCACAGCCTCCGGACTCCCCAAACAAGCCCAAGATAGCCTCTCTTCACCCAGGTTTGCTCCTGTCATACGCCCCACCAGCCTCTCTGCCAACATGAACCCCCCAAGGGCAGCATGAGCAAAGTCAACCAAATGTCCCGACCAGGAACTTCCAAGAACAGTCGTCAAATCCAGGTTTTGCAAAACAGGCGGAGAAAAAGGAAGCTATAGGGGTGCCAGGCTCTATTTTGCCAATGCCCAAAGTTGATGGGAAAGGAGGAAGAGACAAGCGGGCAAGGCCAGCCAAGTTGCACATGGCATGGATTCTTCGGCGCGCTCACCCCACCCCTCTTGCCGCAACCTCTCCCTACACGTTTGGGGCCCTTGCCCTCAAAAGAAAAGAGGGAGGGATGGAGGGAATCGGGAGTGCCACGCCTGCCCTGCCCTGCCCGTGCCCCGAAACAGCTCTGCAACTCTGCCAATGCTGCTGACTCAGCTAAGGACTCCATGGGTGGGACCCAAAAGCAGAAAAGTGCCCCAAAACGCCTGGGTGTGCAACGCTCTCGCTAGAGACAGAAGACTGTGCAAGAAAGCAAATTCAGCCAAAAACTGGACTCCAGTTTCAAACGATGGGGTTAACGTGATCTATGCCGACAGCATTTTCCATTTTGCGTTGCATGGTCACATGTTTTGAGATCGCACAGCACACAACTTGAGTTTGTTGGTTTTTTTTTTTTAGCAAGCTAAGTGAACCAACCCCAACAATTAAGCAATTTGGCTCAATTCTTGTAGTCCTGCACCTGGCTGGACTAGATGATCGCTGGGGTACCTTCCAATGTTCTAGGATGGTAGTGGTCTTATCGGAACACAAGTAGTGGCATTTTGCTATCTCAGATAGCTGAGTGAACCCAGCTGCGATGTGTGCCCAGCCGGAGGAGGGCACGGACTGCAAAAAAACCCACAGTGAAAACTCTGCATAGAAAAGTCAAATTCTGCAAATGCTATTGAATTTTTGATTGGCAATGAACCATAACCAAATCTTTATACGTTCTTCACTCCCGTTCAGCTGGCAACCTCACCCTAATTCTAAAGAAGTAAAATAAAAAAGTCCAAAAAATGCTTTTTAAAAAATCAGGCATCTTCCAAAGAGACCAAAGTTTGGTATTTGGTATGAGCCACGGTGGCGCAGTGGTTAGTGTGTGGTTCTGCAGACAACTTCTGTTTAACAACTGTGGCAAGGAAGGTCATAAAATGGGGCAAAGCTCACTTAGCAACTGTCTTGCTCAGCAATGGAAATTATGGGCACAGTTGTGGTCATAAGTGGAGGACTAGCCATAGTGTTATCTTGTCACTCTAGAATGTGTTTGTCTTCTCACACTGGAACATTTTTGTCTTTTTTTAAAAATAAAAAAATTATTTATAGTTTTTTCTTTAACATTAATAAGTGCTTAGTGAACAGTGTACTGTCTGGTTGATATACTTTATACACAATACTACTACTACTACTACTACTACTATTACTACTACTACTAATAATAATAATAATATTCAATTATTGAATAATATTCAATAATAATCAAGAAAGAAACGGAAGATTTAACACTGGCTGCTCAAGAACAAGCACTACAAACTAATGCCATGAAAGTGAAGATACAAAAATCCACTGACAACCCAAACTTTGCAATGACAAAGTCAAAACTGCTTCACATTTAATATGTGAATGCAGCAAAATTGCACAAACCAATTACAAAGCTAGACACGACCGAGTTGCTAAATTAATCCACTGGTCATTATGTAAAAAATAACTATTCCCCTGTATCCAGAAAGTCATGGGAACATAAAGTGGAAAGGTGAAGATCTTGTGGGACTTTTGAATGCAAACGGATTGTCATTTGGAGCACAACACGCCAGATATCACGGTTGTAGAGGGCCGAAGTGTATAGTTTATTGATATCGCTGTTCCTGGAGATGCCAGAGTCGAAGAAAAAGAACTAGGGAAAAATAGTGAAAGATCACAACCTGGCTATCGAAACTACACGGCTATGGATGAAGCATTTAACAGTGATACCCATTGTCATCGGGGCACTTGGCACCATGTCAAAGAATTTTACAAGATACATCCACAAATTGTAGCTTCCTGCAATAACACCAGCGGAACTGCAAAAAACTGCGCTACTCGGAACATCTTATATTTTAAGAAGGTCTTTGGTTGATACTCAGGACGCTGGCAGCAACCCGTAAGAACCATTAGCACCAATGGTATTTGTGATGCATTTTTGAATGTTCAGTTGGCTGAGTTTCATGTTTAATGAATAAAGTATTAATAATAATAATAATAATAATAATAATAATAATAACAACAACAACAACAACAATAATAATAATACTTAGATATTCATAAACATAACCTTTCAACTTCTAGCATTTGTGTATACCTTGTAATTATAATATATTCCCAGTTTCTACTTCCTACCAACATCTTGGCCTTTTCTGCCCAACGCACAGGTGACACACAGGTGAGTAGACAAGAGCCACTTACCCCAAGAGCCATCACCATGGAAGCCTTGGCTGTGCTCACAGAACCCTACAGGTTGTTATGTCTGGAACTAAAATTAGTCTGTGTGGCCACAGAGGCCCAGAGATGATTGCCGACTCCTTCCCTATGGCCAACCCATCAGGGTAGTTAGCATCACCACGAAGGAAAAGAGAGGCGTCCCTGGAGAGGCAGAGCATGAGATCATGCTCGGGTGTTTATGAAAACGTTGGGAATCGCCTTGGGAGAAGAGCAGGACAATTCAGGGGAGACCACACACATACACAGGAAGCTTGTGGCGAGCATGGAAGGAGGCAGGGGACAACAAGAACCCACTGATTGCTCAGAAGATGCTCCGAGACCAAGCAAATGCTCCAGTTGTCCAACTGGGCTTCCAGAAGGACTGGATTTCCAACTATGGTGGTGATGGTGGTGGCGGTAGTGAGGGAAGAAGATGGGAGTTGAAGTCCAACACATCTGGAGGGGCTTCAGAGGTTGGGGAGGGAAACTTCAGGGATTTACCTTATTTTTTATGAAATGCAACCCTGAAAACAGGAGATTTTGAAGCCCAGGTTCAAATCTTCCCATCACACCTCAGCTCAGCAACCTTTCCTTTCCCTCCCCCCTTCCTTCTTTCCCTCTCTTCTTTCTTACACAACTTTTCCTTTTTCCTTTCTTTCTTTCTTTCACCCATCCATCCATCCATCTTTCTCTTTTCCTTTCCTTTCCTCCCTCCCTCCCTCCCTCTTCCTTCCTTCCTTTCTTCAGACTGTTGGCAAACAGTCTTCCAGAGGAATATTTATCAACACGAACCTTATCTCGCTTGGAGAGCTGCCAGATAACTCGTTTCCAAAGGCAGGGCAAGGCAAAACTTGGCACAGAGTGTCTTATAGTCACAAACAAAACTTTCCACACTTGAAAAGTCCAAAGAAACAAATTGTTTCCTGCAAAAGCTCCCTCCCCGTTCACTCCTCTTTTGTTTCCTCTGGGAGGGGCCAATCTCCTCCAAGATGTGGCTTTACTCCCAAGTCGACCCTGCTTTCTTAGTTGTTCTTGTCTTCTAGCAGCTCTGCGCATGCACACACTGGGAACAGGCTCCAGCTGTTCTTCTGCCTCACTGCTGTTTAGCTCCCTCTCTGCCTCCGACACAGAGCCTTCATCTGAGCTTCCCTCAGCCCCCAGGACTGGCCCATGTTCCTCCCCAACCTCCTCAACTGTCCGACTCTGCTGCCAGCTCTGCAGGCCACTGGCGGGCCACAACAGCAATGCCAAATTCATCAGCGAGAGTAAAGATGTGGCATTTCTCCCAGATGCTTCCCTCCATCTTTTGGGGGGATGCAAAGGAACATTTGAAACACACGCACACACACATACACAGAAAGAAAGGGGGGAGAGGGAGAGAGAGAGAGAGAGAGAGAGAGAGAGAGAGAGAGAGAGAGAGATGAATTCCATGAATTGTAGTTACTCTGCTCTGCTGCTACAAGGATAAACTGTCTTCATCAATAAAATTTAAGTTTATAAACACTGATCCTTTTCCAAATATTTAGTCAACTGCTACCAATCCCTCATAAAGTTGTCTCCACTCCACCCGCCCCCATTTTCCAAATTCAGCCGGTATTTGTGCATCAACTTTTCCATTATCAAGCCATCCCATAGCTTATTAATCCAATCTGTCTCTTTCAATGGCTGGAGAAACCTCTCGGACTGCCTCTTAGACGCATCCTTGCCACCGAGTGACATATTTTAGATTAAATTTTAATGAGAGCAAAGCGGCAGCAACACCGCCAATATGAATTTACTGTTTTGAGGAGGGGGGAAAAAATCCTGTCCTATCTCCACTTTTCTATCCTATCTACTCTTTTTCCGATACAATAAAAGTGCCTTGCAATACAACTGGGCTTCTTGTGGGATAAATAAACCTGCAACAATTGTATGTCTTTCCCACATGCTTACCGTATTTTTCGGAATATGAGATGCACCTTTTTTCCCCTCAAAAAAGAGGGTGAAAATCTGGGTGCGTCTTATACATTGAATACAGCATTTTTGGCCTCCCGAAACCCCTCCCCCTTTGCAAAAATGGACATGCATTAGAGTGCTCCTGGGGGCTGGGGAGGGCAAAAGTGAGTGAAAAATGGGCCGTTTTGTGCTCGTTTTTGCTCCCCCAGACCGAGGAGCACTCTATAAGCCCCCTAAAGGCTATGCATGCTCTTTCTGGGCAAAAAAACGGGCCAGTTTTTGCGAAAAATGGGCCATTTTTGGGAGGTCTGCTGAGTGCAAAAACTTTTTAAAAATTTGCCTCTTGGTGCATCTTATACTCCGAGAAAATATGGTATATACACAAAGGATAAACAACAAAGGCACTTCAACAGAACTCTATCTTCCTTGGAAATGACATTACTGAAAATGATGTCATGAAAATGATAATCCCCCTCAATTAAATTAATTGCTTAAAATAAATGTTAAAAAAGGTAAAAGTTCTCCTCGCACATCTGTGCTAGTCGTTCCTGACACTAGGGGGCCGTGCTCATCTCCGTTTCAAAGCCGAAGAACCAGCGCTGTCCGAAGACGTCTCCGTGATCATGTGGCCGTCATGACTCAATGCAAAACACACACAGAACGCTGTTACCTTCCCACCAAAGGTGGTTCCTATTTTTCTACTTGCATTTTTAAGTGCTTTACAACTGCTAGGTTGGCAGAAGCTGGGACAAGTAACGGGAGTGCACTCCGTTACGCAGCGCTTGGGATTCAAACCGCCAAACTGCCGACCTTTCTGATCGACAAGCTCAGCGTCTTAGCCACCGCGCCACCGTGTCCCTACATAAATAAATAAATAAATAAATGTTGGAATGAGCCAAAAGACTGTGAGAACTTTGTGTGAGAATTTGGCAATCTCATGAAATTTTCCAACGTTGTGACGTTTGGGCAATTTTATAAGAAGATGCAAAACTTGGGAGCATTCTAGGACAAAATCTCAAGATTGCAAGACTCCCGGCAACTGTGATTTGAGGTTTGGAGGGGCTCCAAAGCATCTTGCCAGCTTGCACAACCACAGTGTCTCCTGAAAAAATGATACTCACTAATACTGGCCCCATCTGACCCCAATTTTACACATTTCATTGTTGCCATGTCTTGCTCATTTGGATTTTTACAGCCCAGACAGGGTAAAGGTAAAAATTTCCCTCACACATATGTGCTAGTCGTTCCCGACTCTAGGGGGCAGTGCTCATCTCCCTTTCAAAGCCGAAGAGCCAGCACTGTCCGAAGACGTCTCCGGGGCCATGTGGCTGGCATGACTCAACACCGAAGGAGCACGGAACACTGTTACGTTCCCACCAAAGGTGGCCCCTATTTTTCCACTTACATGTTTACATGTTTTCCAACTGCTAGGTTGGCAGAAGCTGGGACAAGTAACAGGAGCTCACTCCATTATGCGGCACTAGGGATTTGAACCACCAAACTGCCAACCTTTCTGATCGACAAGCTCAGTCTCTTAACCACTGAGCATCCCTTCCTACCCAGACAGGGTATCCCTATTCTAAACAGAGAAAGAAGGGGTAGCCCCATGGAATCCCATCATTTTGGAGGCAGTGGGCATGTTGGGAATTCTGCAAATATGTTGTAGAAGCTGTCACAAATGATTTATTTATTTGTATCCTGTCTTTATTGGCTGTGGGGAAGGCTCAGTGGATAAGACACTGGACTTATTGGGTGGAAAGCCAACAGCCCGGGTTCGAGACCCAAGCTCCACATGACAGGGTGAGCGCCCGTCTTCCCCTCCAGATCCTGCCCACCTCACAGTTCGAAAGCATGCAAACCCTAGTAGGTAAATAGGTACCCATATAGTTGACAACCGTTAGCAGAATAAACTCTACAAGGAATGTTTTATCTTACTTTATCCCTTTTATTATTTTTATGAACAAAGAATAGAATAGAATAGAATAAAGTAGGGTAGGGTAGGGTAGAGAAGAGAGTTTTGTCACTTTGAATGTATACTAATTTGCATACATTAAAATGAAATTACTTTGCATACAGCTCTCAAAGGGTCTCCACCTCTAATATGAACATAAACATGACAAGATATAAATAAATAAATATGCATATACCCACATATATTACATGACATAGAGAAACAAAACAGTCTAATTTGGATGTATATATGTACATGGTAAAAGGAACCAATCTTGCGAGTTTACCAGACGGATGGCGTAGGGAACACAGCTGTTACCGAATCTGATAGTCCTGCTAGAAATACTTCCAATCCTCCTCCATGAAGGCAGCAAATATGTTCAACCCTCGTTGTTGAGGACAAAAATGACAACGAAAGGCCAAGAAAAAGCATGGGCTTTTGTTAAACCCATATATGAACTCCCCCCACCCAAAAAAACCTATGTATTTATTTATATACTCCCATTTAGGTACTCCCCAACACCAAGACTCGTAGCGATACATAAATGGCTGCATAAACAGATAAGCAATAAATAAATGATGTCCCAAAGCATTTTTGAAAATACAGATTACACTTGAAGCTATAGCTCTTCAGGCTGGCTCCGTATTCATGTTCACTTCATTAAATGCAAAAGGAAAAAGATTAAATTTAGGCATGGGCCTCGGTGGCACAGTGGTTAGAGTATAGTACTGCAGGCTACTTCTGCTGCCTGCCAGCTGCCTACAATTTGGCAGTTCGAATCAAATCTCACCAGGCTCAAGATTGACTCAGCTTTCCATCCTTCCAAGGTGGGTAAAATGTGGACCCAGATTGTTGGGGACAACAGGCTGACTCTATAAACCGCTTAGAGAGGACTGTAAAAGCACTGTGAAGGGGTATATAAGTCTAAGTGCTTGTTGCTATTGCAAGGGCCAAGGAAGACACACTGGTAGGCACTTTGCAGTTGCAGGTGCCCCACTCGGGCTTCTTTGGTTACACCATTAGAGGAGGGAGATCCACAGAGATTTCTGGAGCACCCCTGAGCCTCCCCACTCTTAAGGTTTACCCCAAAAGAGGGGCAGCATCAATCAAACACACAAGCCCAATCTGTGTCTATTGCTCAGCAACGCACAAAGGCCGAAAACAAAAGCTGATGGACGCACAAGGTTTTGCAGCTCTTAGAGAGGAAGAACAAGGCTGTCGCCCCATTGAATCCTCTGCCAGCTGATTCAGCTTCGCTTCCACTACTGACTTCCCGTCCTTTCCTCGCTAAACATCCTAGAATTGTATTCGTGGCCTTCATTCATAACATAAAAGATTTTCCCTCAGCCTAGTCCTCAGCCTGTCAGGCTTCCCTTCCATCCTCAGGCAATGTCCTGTATTAAACAACTCGGGAGTCCAGCTGGTTGAGATGAGATCAGTTGGGGAAAGGCTGGTGAGATCAGAGCAAACCAAGAGCTTATGGCCAGGGGTCGGCTGCTACAGGTTCACCCAAGTTCAGGAGAACCTGTTGCTAATGTTATGCCCAGTTTGGAGAACCTCCAAATCCCACCCCTGGCTGGCCCTGCCCACCCCTTCCACCCCGCCCCTCCTAGGAGTCTCCACATGGCCCGTTTTGGATGTGAAGGCCTGCACGGAGGCTCGGGGATGGATAAAAACAGGCCTCCCAGAAGTTCCGGAAGGCCGGAAACTCATTTTCACCCTGCGAAGCCCGGGGAGGCAGTTTTCTCCCTCCCAGAGACTTGAGGAAAGCCTCCAGAGCCTGGGGAAGGCAAAAACGCCCCCCTCCATGGTGCAGGAGGCCGACTAGGCCATGCCCACCATGGCAACTGGGCAGAAAACCTATTGCTGAAATTTTTGAAGCCCATCCCTGGTTATGACCAGCTTTCCCATTCGCCCTCCCGTGAATTTCCTTAGACACCCAATTTGTGGATTTTCCATCTAGCTTTCTTTCTTCCCAGAGCATGAGGTCACTCTGTTTCAGACCATGTAATTTTCCACTTCTCATCGGTGCCACTGCCTCTTAACTCAGTGTCATCTGTGAATTTAATGCACTGCACTGACTGCTTTGTTTCTAGCGGCCGAGACGGTTACGTAAGTGAAAATTGAAATGCAAAATCCAGGAGTTTGGGCCACAACTTCCTTTAAGTTAAGGTTCGTCTACTGCGTTTTAAAGGTTTGCTTCTTGGATAAGTTTGATCAGAAACTTTAGGGATGAATGCTGCCACTATTCATAATAATAAACACCATCGGCATTGACAGAATACACATCGGTCAATTGCAAAAGATAGCTTTACTCGGAACAGCTTACATCCTGAGATGATACCTCTAACACATCAAACATCAACCCCTGCCTATCCCAGGTTCTTGGGATTAGAGTGGATAAAAGATAAAGGTTCCCCTGGTACATATGTGCTAGTCAGTTCCGACTCTAGGGGGGGGGTGCTCATCTCCCTTTCAAAGCCAAAGAGTCAGCGCTGTCCGAAGACGTCTCCGTGGTCATGTGGCCGGCATGACTCAACACCGAAGGTGCATGGAATGCTATGACTTTCCCACCAAAGATGGTTCCTATTTTTCTACTTGCATTTTTTACCTGCTTTCGAACTGCTAGGTTGGCAGAAGCTGGGACAAGTAACGGGAGCTCCCTCTGTTATGCGGCGCTAGGGATTCGAACTGCCAACCTTTCTGATCGACAAGCTCAGCGTCTTAGCCACTGAGCCACTTGGATAAGAGTGGATAAAAATGTCAAATCCAATCTGATTATCTGGCTGATTGTAAGATAAACCATGAGAAAGACAAAGAAACAAAAAAGGCTGGATAGTGGATGAAGAGAAGAGAAAGAATTGCAAAGAAAAGTAGAATAAGTAGAAAGCAAAAAGTAATACCAAGAGTGATAGTTGCCTTGGTTCCCAAAACAGCATTGATAAAAATCACCATCAGTCAATTGCAAAAGGCAGCTTTGCTTGCAACAGATGACATCCCGGGACAATATCTTTAATATTGTTAAACAATAACATCTGCCTATCCCAGATCTTTAGGAAGAACTTGGCAAGGTGGATAAAAATGCCAAATCCACCCTAAACATCTGGCTGACTGTGCGACCAACCCATAATAATAGTAACTGAAGCTAGTATTCCATGAAGGCTTACTGAGTACTGGAGAAACCAAGCTGGCCTACAAAAAAGACCAAATAAGGAATAGAGACATGGAAAGGCAAAATTATTACATGGCCAATACATTTTTTTTTTTAAAAAAAGCAGGCGAAGCAGATAACAAAACTTGGCAATGACTAAAAGGAAGAAAATTGAAGAAAGAGATGGGATAATTCTTTCTGGCTACAAACGGCCAAGCCTTAAGAACAAATGCATAGAAAGGCAGAATTGACCACACAGCAACAGGCAGCAAATGCTGCCTCAGCAAAGTCGAAGAAACAGTAGATCACCTGTTTATTTGCTGTAAGGAGATCGCCCAGACTGACTACAAACAGCAGCATGACAAAGCGGCAACAATGGTGCATTGAAATGTCTGCAAAAAAATACCTCAGCAAAGCCAAAGAAACAGTAGATCACCTGTTTAGCTGCTGTAAGGAGATCGCCCAGACTGACTACAAACAGGGACAGGACAAAGCAGCAACAATGGTGCATTGAAATGTCTGCAAAAAAATACCGCTGGCTGCAAGGAACAATGAGTGGGACCATAAAACAGAGAAATAGAAAATGAAGGAATTAAAGTGCTTTAGAATTTATATAGAACTCTATACAATTTATATCGAATTCGGGCAGAGAGGCACCTGCCACATAGCAACCCAGACTTTTGTCAGAATTGTCAACCGTTGTTGTTTAACAATATTAAAGACATTGTCGTGGGATGGCATCCGTTCCAAGCAAAGATATCTTTTGCAGTTGACAGATGGTGATTTCGTCAATGTTAAAGGTGTTCAAGGGGCAGATGTTTTGGAAAGCAAGACATCTGTCACTATTGGTACAACTTTTGCTTTCTCGTTATTCTATTTTTATTTGCAATTTTTTCTCTTCTGTTCTCCAGGTCCGTCCACTATCCAGACAAAAAGACAAAAAAGTCTAGACCAGGGGTGTCAAACTCCAGGCCTGAGAGCCAGATCCAGCCCACAGGGTGCTTAGATCTGGCCTCTGCGACAGCCCTGGAAACAGCAAAGAACTGGTCTGTGGTGCCTCTGCCAGCAAAAACGGAGCTCCATTTTCGCTGGAAGAGGGTTGCAAGAGGCTGTTGCAGCTGAAAACGGAGCTGGCGAGGACCGCCTGCAGCTCTCCCAAGCTCCGTTTTTGCTGGCAGAGGGTTGCAGGAAGCCATCACACCCGAAAACTTAGCTCGGGCTGGTTGAGGGTCTAGAGCAGGCGTGTCAAACTCAAGGCCCAGGAACCTGATCCGGCCTGCAGGGTGCTTAGATTTGGCCCATGGGGCCACCCTGGAAACACCGAAGGATCGGTCTGTAGTGCTTCTGCCAGTGACAATGGAGGTAGAGGGTTGCAGGAGGCCAACACAGCCGAAAACGAAGCTCAGGAGCCAGTGGTGGGTTCCTAACAGTTTTACTACTGGTTCACTGAGAGGGCATTTTGCCCTCTCTTCGCTCGTGCACACACCCACTGTGTGTTGCTGCGCATGTGCAGTTGACTGAAAACTGTTCTGTGCATGCATAGAAACATGCTGGCAATGGCAGAAGAGACTTGAGGGCCGCCATACCACTATCGGTTCAGTGGAACTGGGCCAAACCAGTAGAAACCCACCATCAGGAGCCTATTTTTGCTGGCAGAGTGATCAGAAGTGACATTGAGCTGGCCACGTCCACCCTGACCCCCCGAAGTTGAACACAACCCTGATGCGGCCCTCAATAAAATTGAGTTTGACACCCCTAGATAGTGAACATGACAGTACACAGAGACAGCAGAAGAGAAGAGAAAGAACTGGGGAAAATCACAAAATATAACAACCTGCCAACAGGTGTAAGAATGACTATGGCTGGAATGACGAACCTATGACATGCGTGCTACAGGTGGCACACAGAGCCCTCTCTGCAGGCATGCGGGCTGTTGCCCAGCTCAGCTTCACTGCGAATGTGCGCGCGCCTCCAACGGCCAGCTGGTTTTCAGATCTCTGCTGCAATGTGTGGGTAGTGGAGTGCATGCGGGAAACACATGCGGGGTCATACATGCATTTGCAGGCGCGGCCTCTCTTCACGGCCCATTTTTTCCCCCAGGAGGCTGCAGGGAGGCCTTCTAGGCCCAAAATTTGGGGCTGGGGGCAGGGTGCACACCGGGGGGGGGGGGGTGTCATGTGTGCCTTGCATTATGGGTGCAGGCACATGCCTCCGCTGTTGCGTGCGTGCACCTGCGCTTTCGGCACACAACGACATAAAGGTTAGCCATTACTGGACAATGGCAAAGGATAAATATAGTATCCATAGCGACTGGAGTCTTGCGTGTAATCCCAAAACCTCTGGAGCACCACTCAAAACACCTTCGACATTGACAAAATCCCCATCAATCTGTTGCAAAAGGCAGCTTTGCTTGGAACAAATTACATCCTACCAGGGTACTTTTAACACTATCACACAATATCCCCTCCCTCACCCAGGGTCCTTGAGCAGAACTCAATAAGTGGGTGGAAATGCCAAATCCAGTCTAAATATCTGGCTGACTGTGCGGTGAATCGTAGCATTTAACTTTTAAAAATCGGAACTGACTGAATGTACAGGAAACAAAACGTGAATATCAAAATAACGTAATAAAAAGTGGAAAATAGATAGCTGGCAAGGAAAAGCATCGCAGGGTCAATTTTTACAAAAGATGAAAGGGAAAGTGGATAAAGATAAAATCTGGCAGCACCTTAGAAAAATCTGTGCATTGACAAAAATTTCCATCTGTCGGCTATAAAAGGCCACATTGCTTGGATCACACATAGATTACGCCAACACATTACAACATCATATCACAATATCACGTTGTAGGTTCTGGGGAAGAACGAAAGCCGACACCAGCTAAAGAACTCGCAGTTGTGATTTCACACTGTTGTGTATTAAAAGAAACCTTCCCATTTCAGAGTTTTGCTGTCCAAAAGGAGGGGGATTATGAGCCATTCTTATCAAAATCAATGGCATTTTCCATACATTTTGTTCAAGCCAGAGGTGATATTCATCAGGTTTGGACCAGTTCTGGAGAACCGGTAGCGGAAATTTTGAGTAGTTCGGAGAACCTGTAAATACCACCTCTGGCTGGCCCCGCCCCCTTCTATTCTCTGCCTCCCGAGTCCCAGCTGATCGGGGGGAAATGGGGATTTTGCAGTAATCTTCCCCTGCCATGCCCACAAGCCATGCCCACCAAGGATACCACCAGAGGTGAGTTTCTACCGTTTTGCACTGGTTTGGGCAAACCGGTAGTGATAATTTGACCTGGATGGCAGAACCAGCAGTGACCCAGGCTGGCCATGCCCCCGAACTGATTCCTCGGTGTCCGCTGCCATTGCTGGCATGTTTTTTATTAGCTTTTCATGGTCTTTGCGCATGCACAGAACAATTTACAGTTAACTGCGCATGAGTGTCTGCTGCGCGTGTGAGCGTGAAGCGAACTGGCAGTAGGAACCCACCCCTGCACACCACGCCCACCAAGCCATGCCCACAGAGTAGTAAATTTTTGAATCCCACCACTGGTTGAAGTCAACCACAGAGTTCCTTGCTACAAGATGCTTAGAACTTAAAATTGAGAGCAACGAGGAAAGGACAACAGATCAAAAGAGAACAAAAGAGAAGAGTGAGGAAGTGTAATTATGCACAAGCTTCGTTCCACTTTGGGAAAACTGGGTGAGTCTCTTTTGGATGTCCACAAGACTTTCTGGAGGCTTGGTACCCATGCAAAATGGTTAAGGCTTGGACAGACTCAAGTCCTTTATGGTTTTGAAGGCTGGGCACAGATTTCTCTTGACTACTTTAAGAGTTACTCTATGGCCAGATTCACACAACATCTCACCAGATATTCACCTTCAGCCAGAAGTGGTATTCAGCAGGTTCTGACATGTTCTGGAAAACCGGTAGCAGAAATTTTGAGTAGTTCAGAGAACCGGTAAATACCACCTCTGACTGGCCCTGCCCAGTGGTGAAATTCACATTTTTTTACTACCAGTTCTGTAGGTGTGGCTTTTTGAGCGTGGCAGGGGACAGATACTGCAAAATTCCCTCCCCACTCCTGGGGGAAGGATATTGCAAAATCCCTATTCCCTCCCCACTCCTGGGGGAAGGATACTGCAAAATCCTCATTCCCTCCCAATCAGCTGGGACTTGAGAGGCAGAGACTAGATGGGGCAGGGCCAGCCAGTGGTGGTATCTGCTGGTTCTCCAAACTACTCAAAATTTCCGCTACCGGTTCTCCAGAACCTGCTGAATTTCACCCCTGGCCCCGCCCCCATCTATTCTCTGCCTCCCGAGTCCCAGCTGATCGGGGGGAATGGGGATTTTGCAGTATCCTTCCCCTGCCCCGCCCACCAAGCCATGCCCATAGAACCGGTAGTAAAAAAATGTGAATCCCACCACTACCTTTAACCCAGGTTGACAAGACACATGACCAGGTTAAAACAAATAAGCCATGTTTTGGCTTAACTAGGTGGCTTCTTTTGCATAACAGATTCAGACAATGGTTGAGTCCCGTCCCCTACCCCAAACTAGCAAAATCCATTTCAGCCTAATCGAATCCACTGTATGAATTGATCCCACCTTTCTCAGTCGATTGCCTACTCGATATACCTAGGGAATACGGGAACAGGAAAAAAATGTCCTGGAAAATGGTTTTTGTGAAGGTTTTCACCCTTTGGAGCTCATACAAAGATTTCAACCCCAGCTAACCTTGGTTTGGGTTTAACAAAGTTGGAAATACGTTAACAAAGCTAACATATTTGAATGGGATAGTATATTACTTGAGAGCCACCAATAGATGAATGAGAAATGAATATTTGGTTATAGATAAGGATAAGTATCAAATGAGAAAATATATGGGGGGGAAATGGAGGGGGAACTTGAAATATACTCTTAATGAGGGAAAATAACTGAGACTATAAGAAAAGGTTTAAAAATTTGGGGTGTATAATGATGTATAACTTTGTAATATTAATATGAGGATAGCTGGAAACCTGAACCAGGTCCACACTCTGCCCAAAAAATATGTTTTATGGAGGTGGGTGGGGATAACAATGAAATTGCTATATATGTATACCTTTAAGAGGAGAATGTATGTTAAAATTATTAATAAGAAAGATGTTTATTGAAATGTAATTATTAATATCATCAATATTAAATGGAGTTTGCTCAGACGCTGAAATACACCATGCAAGCGAAGTGGAGAGAGTGGACGAGAGAAAGGGAGAGGAGAGGAGGAAGAGAGGGGTTAGGAGAGAGGGAGCCGAGGGGAGGAAAAGAGTAGGAGAGAGAGAAGTAGTGGAAAGAGGAGAAGGAGAGAGGAAGGGGAAATTGAGAAGAGACGGATGGCAGAGGGAAGAAAGGAGGTGGGGAGAAGGAGAGAGGGAGAGGAGGCAGGATGGCGGTGGATAGGGGTATAATATGGTGTATGGAAAGCAGAAGAGCAAATGATAGTCACTGGAGGTTGATGGTAAGAGGAATTGATATAATATGGAATAACACAAAATAGTGCTGCTTAAGATGTAATAGTATATCTCTGGTTACTTGTATGAAAATGAAAATTAAAAAAAACTTTTCAAAAAACAAAGTTGGAAATGTTTACTTTCTCGCCCCCCCCCCCCCCAAAAAAAGCAAGGGGAGGAGAAAATCTTGAATACCTGGGACCTGTTCTATCCAAAAACGTCATTTTATCATTGCCCTATCGATGGTAGCCCTGAGTCACTGGCGAGACGAAAATAATCACAACTCTCAAATACAGTACTAAAAATCTGAATTATTGGTTTCCTCAAGGCACTGGCTTTTCAAAATTAGTGTTTCCTTTTCCAGCTGTTGCTGTCCTCCTTCCACCCTCCCTGTCTATCTTCTTTGCATGTAATTAACAGCGACTCCCAATTTAATTAACAGCTTCTAGGGAGCCCCAGCTAAGCCCACATCTCAAGTGCCACCAGAGCACAACTCTGGGGTGTCCTCCATTTATCTTCCCCCTCCCTTGTCAATAGTTTCCAGCAGGGATGACTTTCCGAAAGGGAAGCATGTCAAGCTAACGTTGCAGACGGCGAAGTTGGGTCATGCTTGTGGCTCCACTGCGGATGATGCTCAAGAGCCAACCATTCCAAAATGAAGGCTACAGTGGCTGGGTTGGACTTGCCCGCCAATGAGGGATGCGTCCCCAGATCTGAGAATGGGACAACCAGGAGAAGTAGCTGGAGCTCAAAATCCTTCACGAGGTCCAGAAGTTTTCAAAAGTAGACTGAACTGCCACTTGACTGGGATGGAATAAGGTCTCCTTGTTCTGACCTAGGCTTCCCAAGATTGTGAAGCCGACTCCTCGTCCCAATAAAACCCCTTTTATTTAGTTTAAAGTGAATTCCTCTCCAGGAAAGTCCAGGCCAACTGTCTTTCATGAGATTTCACCACTACAGACCTTTATCAGGCTTGGAGAGCTGCCAGGCCGATATCTTCCAAACTCCATGCTGTAGCAGCAATTACTTGACAAAAAGTCAGGAACAGCTCTTCGCCCCCATGAATTCAACTAATTGTCTCCTGCAAACTCCCCTCCCCTTTCGCTCCTCTTTATTTATCATACTGACCCTGTTTCCCCCCAATCCCCAAGGCAACATAGTAGTTGACTAGAGCGGGGGTCTCCAACCTTGGCAACTTTAAGACTTGTGGACTTCAACTCCCTGAGTTTTTTTGCTGGCTGAGGAATTCTGGGAGTTGAAGTCTACAAGTCTTAAAGTTGCCAAGGTTGGCGACCCCTAGATTAGAGGAATGGAAACTTGGGTGTCACCAGAAATCAGAATAGATTTCTTCCAGAAATGGAAGTCAAAGGCTGCAGGCCACTCTTTGGCTACAGGTTGACCAACCCTGGTTGAGGGTTTAGGGGCAGCAATAATTCTGCATTTCTCTGACGAAAGGTTGGAAACAAGCAGCAAATGCAATGACTTACACCCATATCGTGCTGGAACACACCTGTTAATATAAATTAAAAGCTTGGCAGGGTATGTTTTTGGCTTTCTGTTCTCAAAAGCTGACAACTGGCCAGGAGGATAACATTCTGGTTGAACCAGTACACAGGCTGGGTCGAAACACCAAGCACGTCCTCATCGTAGCTTCCTCCCCTCCTCCTCCTCCTCCTCCTCCTCCTCCTCCTCCTCCTCCTCCTCCCTCGTACCAAGAAAGTGGCAGAATCATGCATCTTACAAAGAGACTGGAAAATGGCCCAGCACCAACCATCTGGTGAGCCCAACCTAACATCCTCTCTCTTTATGGTTCTTTTCCTTCTTCTCAGTAAATAAGGATCTTCAAGAAGTTCTTTTCTGACCAAGGCTTCCCAAGAGCATGAAGCAAACTCCTTGTCCCGACAAAAAAAAAACACTTTTATTAGTTGACTGTGAATTCTGCTCATTCACATCCAGCAAAGTCTTTCAAGGGAGGATTTACAGTCACAGACCTTATCTGGCTTGGAGAGCTGCCAGGCCGATCTCCGCAAAACTTGGCAATGAGTCTCAGAGTGTCATGAGCCAATTAAGCGAACTAATGGTCTCATGCAAACTCCACTCCACTTTCGCTTCTTTTTTATTTCCTCTGGGAAGGATAATTCATCGTCCACCTGTGGCCTTCCTTCCAAGTCGACCCCTGTTCTTTAGCTCTTCCCTTTGTCTGGCAACTCTGCGCCTGCACACACTGGGAACAGGCTCCAGCTGTTCCTCTGCCTCACTGATGTCTGACTCCGAAGGCAGCTGATAACTGGCATAGGGCCCTGGCCCCCTCTCCGCCTCTGACACAGAGCCCTCATCAGAGCCTTCCCCAGACTCCACAACTGGCCCATCTTCCTCCCCAACCTCCTCACTGTCCAAATCTGCTGCCAGATCTGCTGGCCGCTGGCGGGCCACAACAGGTTCCTACTTGAGGCTCAATGATCTGGAGCTACCATGTAATCTCTCCTGGCACCTGGCAACCTCCATGCCCCAAACTGATTTCTTAAACTTCATTACTTCAAAAGCATTTGCAAGGCTGCAGGCACCGCTGCAAAGCTAATTCCACCCTGAAGCATCATCATCACCTTAGGTTTCCAGGCATGCCTCTGGATCGTGTCTGAAACGAAGGCCTTATTTAAAAAGAAGACCAACGAGATTCAGCCGTTGAAAAAGGGTTTGGTTAGAACGATGCTCATCCAGCCAGGGCACACAAACAAAAAACAATGACTGCCAACCTGCCTTCCATTAGGACCTGTACAAGCTTCCAGGGATGAAGCTCCCACAATTTCTGAAGGCAACTTCTGTTCCACGGGTTGATTGTTCTCAATGTCAAAAATTTTCTCCTTATTTCCAGGTTGAATCTCTCCTTGTTCATCATTCCTTGTCTGGCCGTCAGGTGCTTTGGAAAATAGCTGCACCTCCTCCTCACTGTAGCAGCCCCTCAAGTATTGGAAGACTGCTCTCATGCCTCCCCTGGTCCTTCTCTTCCGTAGACCAGCCATGTCCAGTTCCTGCAACTGTTCAGCGTATTTAGCCTCCAGTCCCCTAATCATCCTGGTTGCTCTTCTCTGCACTCTTTCTAAAGTCTCAACATCTTTTTTGTGTGTCTCATGATGACCAGAGCTGGATGTATTATTCCAAGTGTGACCTCAATTGTGCAGTATAAAGCATTGGCATATATAAAGCATATCACTTCTAGCGATCTTAATGCTTTCCCTCTGTGGATGCAACCTAGGATTGCATTGGCTTTTTTGGCAGCTGAACTCTGAAGAGGAGATTCCTGGCCAAGGAAACTATGGCCAACAGATCAATTAAGGCTCCAGTGGATGGAAATCTATCAAGGAGAGAAGCAACCTAGAACCAAGGAGAAATTTCCTGACAGCGAGAACCATTAATCAGTGGAACAGCTTGCCTCCAGAAGTTGTGGGTACTCCATCACTGAAAGTTTTAAAGAAGAGATTGGGTAACCATTTGTCTGAAGTGGTGTAGCGTTTCCTGCCTAAGCAGGGGGTTGGACTAGAAGACCTCCAAGGTCCTTTCCAACTCTGTTATTCTACCCTATCCTACCCTACCCTATTCTATTCATGCAAACTGATATGAGGTTGTTAGGGATTCAATGGCAGCCCTCAAATTTGCTACCTGATGTTCCTCTTTCCTTTACGAAATCCTGAGGCAGTGAGGGCGAACATTCTTCTGCTCGGGTGCCAAAAGGGCGCACGTGTGCATGCTCGTTTCCGAACTTCAGGTAGGCCCACTGGGCCTGTTTTTCGCCGGAGGATTTCCTGAAGACTGGGCAGGGTGAAAACGGCCCCACCCACCCGCCCTCCAAAAGGCCGAAGATTAGCTAGCCAGCATGCGCATGCGTGCTGGAGCTGACACAAGGCAACGCTACACGCACCCTCAGATATGGCTCCGTCTGCCACCTGTGACACGCGCGCGTCCCAGAGGTTCCCCATGAGGTAACTCTCCTCCTCTTCTTTTTGCTATTTTGCCTCTCATTCATGCCTTGGGCTCCTCTTTAAAAATGCTGAGCATTCTTAAAGAAAACATCCAAGGGCAATGATGATGATGATGATGATGATGATGCACCACTACCAGCACTGGGGTTGATTATATGACACTCAACCCAGCAATTCCACTCCTGTCTTCTCTGAAAACTGATGCAAGCTAGGAAGGAGGGAGAAATTAAGGTCAGGGAGCCACAGGGGAAAAATTAAACTGTTAACCCAAAGCAGCAGAATTGCTTGCCTTGCTGTTCCTATTGATGGGTGGAGCTACCTACCAACTTGCCGATTAATTCAAACTTCAAAGGCTTGAATGGGACGCTTCAAGAGCTTGAATATCGTGCTTATGTAACGTGGAAAAAAACCTAGGCATGTGCCTTTAAAGAAAGGGGGGGAAATGCAGAATTCTATTCCCATCACAGCTTCAGTGTTCTCCCCACCGTAACTTTAAAGACAGGCCTTCATTTCTTGAGAGTGAAAATGGAATTTGTTCCGAAACGCCAACGTGTAATTTGAAATAGCGAAGGAATCGAGAGAGTCACTACAAAATCTCACATCGTTTCCTTCAGATGAATAAGTATTAAGTTTAGGAACTCAATTATCCGTCTTAAAGTCACCAGAACTGTAGTGCTTTTATGGAAACCTCTACAAGCAGGGGTGGGATTCAGTCGGTTCAGACTGGTCCGGGCGAACTGGAAGCTAATTTTACATCTGATCCGCTGAAACAATAGTTGGAAGGGCTGGCTGGCCCCGCCCACCCTGCCCCTCTCCTTCCAGGAGTCTCCACTCAGCCCGTTCATCATGCCAGGTAAGTGTAGGGCCTGCGCGGTGGCTCTGGGAGGGCGAAAAACGGGCCTCCCACAAGTACCAGAAGTCTGGAAATGTGCCTCTGGACCCTCCTGGAGGCTCTAGAGTCTGGGGAGGGTGAGAAATGGGCCTCCCGGGAGTTCTTGAAGTCCAGAAATTGGTCTCTTTCTGGCCTCCGGAGGGGTTCCAGAGTCCAGGGGAAGCTGTTTTCACCCTCCCAGCAGCTCAAGAAAAGCCTCCGGAGGCTGGGAAAGGCAAAACACACACACACACACACAGAGCATGGTACAGGAGGCCAAGTAGGCCACACCCACCATGGCCACGCCCATCCAGCAACTGGGCAGAGAACCGGTGGCTAACATTTTTCAATCCCACCCTGGTCTACAAAATGCTCAATAAAATGCTCAATAAGAGTCCCATTCCCGTTTCTGCTAACAGCATGTTGCATTCAATACAACACGTAGTGCTGTGTAAGGATGATGCTCACTTAGATGTTTGGTCCGAACGTGAGACAAAGGAAATGAAAATGAGAACTATCGAAATAAAATTAGATGCAGGAGATGACTAAGCTGCAGTCCGAGGGAGGGGTCAAATGCATCACTAGTCTCGAGTCCCTTCGTGCCCACAAGAGATCTCAGTCCAGCCCACCTTGAATTCCGTTGACTCTTTATCTACCGCCAATTCGCTTTGACCGTTAGTAGTTCAGATTCTCGCAGAGCGCGTTAGCATACAATAAACGTATATCCTTTCGGATTGCCTGCACTCCTAACTTCCTCAACTTGACAGTAAGGATGGAACTGAAGAATGCATACGACTCTAGATGACATTTTAAGGGGGAAACATCTGCAGACATCTACTTGTCATGTCTGTTTTTTTATCAATGCCGTACACAATCCAGAAAAACGATGCTATCTCTGGGAACTTTTAGCTCTACAGTTTGGGATGAAGACCCTTTGAGTGGTGTGGGAGTAGGAAGAGATTTCCAAAGAAAAAAACATTGCAGACTACAGGAACCATTCGCACCACTCAGGTGACCCTGAGGACACAGATAAACCTCCATGTGGCCTCAATGACCCTCTAAAAGGATGCAAATGACCAGCTGTCTGCAAGGAATATAAATCCTTCTATTGCCCACCATCCGGTCAGAACTGAAGAAGCTTCTTGGATGAGAAGTGAAACGTCTTCAAAAGAAATAAAAAACAAGAAAGTCCAGTTGCCTCTTGAAAAAAGCACCTTTGGGACAACCAGACCTGGATGGCTGAGAATCTCCACAGACTTTGAGTCTCTGGGAATACACAATAACTTACCGTGGTAGGGCACCGTTTTCCTGGGCACCAAGTTCCACCAGTTGCTGACCGCAGAGGCCTCCGTGCCAAGTACCAGCGACGTTAAGAGAAACATGCTAACGAACACTTGAGGAACCATTCTGCTGGGGAAGGAAGATTCCCACCGTAGTCCAAGGAAAACCATCCACGCCAAACGGCTCCTGCTGCTCCTGCTCTTACAATCCTGGTTCCTTTCTTCCTCAGTTGAGTTGGCCTGGCGAGAGGGAAGAGGCAAGGGGTTAGTTGGCTAAGGTAGGGAGTCAACCAGTTTTCCAAAGCACCAAGGCATGGCTAGCCTAGTGAAGAGAAGGACCAGTAATCTTCCAATATTTGAGGGGAAGCCACAGAGAGGAGAGAGTCAACCTGTTTTCCAGAGCCCCCGAAAGCCAGACAGGGAACAATGGATGGAAACTGAACAAGGAGAGATTCAATCTAGAAATAAGGAGGAATTTTCTGATTGTGAGAACAACCAACCAAGGGAACAGAAGTTGCCTTCGGAAGTTGTGGGAACTTCATCACTGGATGCTTTCAAGAAGAGACTGGACTGCCATCTGTCAGAAATGGTGTAGGGTCTCCTGCTTGAGAGGAGGGTTGGACTAGATGACCTATAAGGGTCCCTTCTGTTAAGCTGTTACAGTGGCATCAACCACATGCCCAGCGTCTCAATGGGAAGGAAGGAAAGTGAAAGGGAAGTAGGGCTGCGTGGGAATAAAGGAAGCCCCGAGGGAGTTTCCGTTCAGGTACCAGTCTTCTGCTCAGAGGCTCAAGGACCCTGGTGATTCAGCCAATGAGCAACAGGAAGTGGAAATTTGAGAATCCCCGTTTCCCCCCACCCTCCTCGGCCTCCCCACTCCTTGCTAGCCCACACGCTCCCAGTTTCCCAGATTTCACAATCTGGCTTCCTGTATAATCTCTATTTTAAGGGAACAGCTTTCTTTTTAAGTTTCCCAGAAAAGCTGGTCTGGATGGAAGATGGACGGGAGTGTGCGTCCCAGAAATGTAAGCAGCGCATTAAATCAAAAGAAACAAATGGCGCTTCTAATCTCATCGTTCCAAGTTACAACAAGGAGAATTTCCTCCCCTGTGCTTTTATGAGACTGGAAATGAGGACTTTGACGGTGGGCAATTCTGACAGCAGAAAAGGGGAAAAAACAGATTGGTGAGATAGACTGTGCCCATTCTCTTCCCCCAAAATGTTGGTTCCTCCCCCCACAAAACAATTGACCTCTCCAAAGCAGTGTCAGTTTCCACAACAGTTGTTACAAACTCTTTGTTTGTTTGTTTTTAAAAAGTTTTTATTAAACATTTAACCTTTAAAAACGGGAAAAAAACAAATACAGAAAAAACAACACACACACAATATAAAATAGTTTTACAGCCTTCTGCATCGGCTTACATTTTTAGCTTTTATAGCTCTCTGTTCTACATTGCCTTCCGATCGGTTTTAACATCTACAATAGTGTAATAACAGTTGTATTCACAGTTATAACAATAATAATTTGTTCATATCACCATTACATTATGGTCAATACTTTAAGTTTGATAGTAATTAGCAACTTTGGTTAATTTTTATTCAATACTAGTTTAGAAAAAGCAAAAAAAAGACCTCTATTTACTGTTTTGGCTTCTGTTTTCTAGCCCCTTATACATTCTATTCCATATTTTATAATAATCTGATTCTTCTTTTTCTTTTAACTCCACACTCTTAAACACTCTTTGAACTTGTTTCAAGAGAGGGACTATCTCATGCAACTCTTTTCCTAAAGAGTTACTAAGTCAAGCAACAACGACAACAAATAGCATCTTCTATCAATAAATGCTTTGTGAATGAGTACCCAAAATGTAGAGACCAACCGCCTCATCGCAAGATCAGTGGCTCAGTTTTCCCCAAACCGATAATTCTCCAAATTATGCCTGGATATATAAAGCTCACGATTCTCAGATTTCTCTTGCAAGAGGTTTGAGCATCGTTAAGATAGATACACCAACCAGAAAGGGTGTAATAAATTTATCTCCCTGTGGATATCTGCACTGGATTGCAAAAGCTAGTTCTACAGTCTCCTAAGCAGATTTTAGTCATTCAGGATAAGTATCAAGCCTGCTAGATATGGAGTCATTGAGATGCATTCATGCACTTCTTTTAAAATATGGCTCATACGATGCTCAGGAATAAGCAAGTGGATGGGGAGGGTGTTTCTTAGGGGAAGAGGGTGCATGAAACAGGAGAAAAATTGGTTTATTTCAGACTCAAAACAACCTTTTTTGTATTGGAGGCTCTGCCAAACTGTTCCAATTCAACACAAACACAGATAAAAGGTAAAGGTAAAGATTCTCGTCGCACATACGTGCTAGTCATTCCCGACTCTAGGGGGCAGTGCTCATCTCCGTTTCAAAGCTGAAGAGCCAGTGCTGTCCAAAGACATTCTCCGTGGTCATATGGACAGCATGACTAAATGCTGAAGGCGCACAGAACGCTGTTACCTTCCCACCAAAGGTGGCCCCTATTTTTCCACTTGCATTTTTTACATGCTTTCGGAAATATTCTGACAGTGAGGAGGACAATCAACCGATGGAACAGAATTTGCCTTCGGAACTTGTGGGGGCTTCATCCCTGGAAGCTTTCAAGAAGAGACTGGACTGCCATTCTCTCAGAAATGGTGTAGGGTCTCCTGCTTGGGCGGGGTTGGACTAGATGACCTATAAGGTCTCTTCCAACTCTGTTAATCTGTTAAAACAATACTGTTTCACTCCATGCACAGCCTCGCAACTCCCCCTGTCTCATCTCATGTAAGAAATGCAGGTGCTAGAAAAAGGGGGGAAATTATTAATGTAATACTTTAAATGTTTTTAAAAGCTTTAATCATTGTAGCCCTTGTTCCACCGTGCCTGTGAAAACCACTTCTGTGCGAGGAGTGTATATTTTAACCCTTCTCAACTTTCCTATCTCTCCCAGGCGTTTTTCACAAGGCTGCTTCAATCTTCTTTTTTCTTAAAAAAAAAACGTTTTTACTTAAAAATAAGTTGCATCAAAAGCTGGTGAGTTAATCCAAGCATCCCTTTGAAAGGCCCCGATTGGTCCTTTTCAAACACTTGGACCAGCAGAAATGTTTCTGGAACCTGCCCCTTTTTTGAAATATTCAAAAGTTCAATTTTCTGACGTGGCAACTAACTGCACAGCCCCGGTCCGGTTTTTTCAAGGCGGCTAGATGCCAGTTGGATTCTGCAGCAGCTAGCAATGCCTCTCTCCAACTGGCAGAAAAAGCAAGCAGAGTATGATTATTGTTGTTTTATTTTTTTGCACAGGATATACCTACTCCAGCTAGCCTGGGGTTTTTTTTTCTCCCTCCCCCCCAATCGCCTTCCGTCAGAACATGCAGGAAAGTTACTTGTTTTCCTACAGGCAGGCACTAGACAGCAGAAGCTGCAGATGGGCTAAACTTCAGTTGAATTGACCCAGGGTCATTTTTCAAGATGCGGTATTATTTACCCAGCTGATTGTTTGAAGCCCAGCTACTGACGTTGATGGGAGGGCAAATGGCCCAGGAAGGAATGTGCAAAAACAGCAAATGGAGAAGAAGGAGGAGGAGACCTTTCCTACCCAGTCTCAGCTTCGGAATATTTTTGCAAAGGAAGCACAAAACTTTCGAACGGCTAAAGCAACTGGTCAACCCTTCCCAGTCCGTTTTCCCCCTTCTTATTTCCTCTGTGCAAAAGTCTTTGTTTTTGCTCCTTGCTCCCTCCTCGCCACTTACGCGACGGGGATGCTTGGACAGATTGGGAGAACCAAATCCAGTTCCTCTATAAACCAACGATGTTCGTGTTTCTGAAGTTACTTCTGATTAACAGATTAGCAGAGTTGGAAGGAACCTTATAGGTAATCTAGTCCAACCCCCTGCTCAACCCTCTGCTCCAATGGGAGGTCAGTCTCTTCTTGAAAGCCTACACACACACACTCTTTTTATGTGTTTATGGCTATGTTTTGCTTATTTATATCCATTTATTTGTACCATTTTTTTCCATGTGTTTTCATACTCGTTTCCTTGTACTTGATGACAAATAAAAATAAATAAATAAAATAAACTGAACCCCGAAGGACATTTTTCTTCCAACAATAGGATTTACAAAATCCGGGAAGGTCTTTTGGGGGGAAGCCCCCCCCCCCCCAAATTTCCCTCTTCGGAATCTCTTGCCAACTCAAAAGGGCTGGGATTTTTCATGGCTTGGAAAAAGTGCATTTGGTTCCAAGTTGGAGATGGACTTTTGTTTCAGGAGTGGAGGGGAAAACTTTCCAGAACATTTACTGTCCCCTTGAAAGCTTTATGGCAGGAACATTTCCAGGCCAAAGGCCATCCTCCTCCCCAAAATGGGCGAGTCCGTGACAAACACACTGGGTGAGGCCAAAACACAAACAGCCAAACAGACATCTTCCTTAATACAACTGATACGCCTGCTCCCAATTTAATTTAGCTCAATCCAGCTGATTGGATCCCCACCTGCAAAATAATTTGCTCCATCCAGGATATTATTTTGCTGCTTTTCTTGATTCAGCTTTGTGTTTCTCTCTGTTTCTTTTGTATTGTTTTTGTGGGGTTTTTGTTGCATTGTTCTTTGTTTTGAAATGTTTGCAACAATTGGTGCTTTTTATTTTATCTTAATACAAACAATCCATCTTCCATTAAACAGTATGTCGTCCTGGTCTAAATGTTTTGTGCAACAACAATTAAAATTTGCAATCATATTCATTATTTAATCTAGTCCTAGTTTAATACCAATACCTTAAGTGTCTAATACTATAACAACCCTCTTCTTGGTTTATTTAACTCTATTAATACATTTTCTATATTTTACTCCTCTACTTTTATTTCTCATTCTTATATTTATTCTCTAACCATTGATAAAAGGATTCCCATATAGTATAATAACCAGTTTGCTCTTTCTCTTTGATTGCCAGTGTTAATCTGTTCATTTCTGCACATTCTGTGTTTGCAACAATTGTAAAGCCAAGCAGATTCCCTCTTCGTCCTCCTCCCCCATTAAAAAAACAAAAACAAAAACCCAAACATGTGGAGTGTTTGTGGTTCACACCCAAGCGCTGGATTTTGTAGAAATCAGGAAGTAAGGGTAATCCTTGTTTCACAAGAGTTCATTTAGTGACCAAAGTTACGACGACACTGATAAAAGTGACTCATTACCATTTTTCACAGTTACGTGATCAAAATCCAGACCTTTGGCAGCTGACATTTCTTATGACTGTTGCTGTTGTCCCAAAATCATGTGATTCCCCTTTGCAACCTTCCGACAAATTGGGGAAGCCGGATTCACTTAACCACCTGGTCACTAGCTTATCAACTGCCGCGATTCCAGTTAACAACGGTGGCACGAAAGGCGGTACCATGGGCCAGAACACACCAAACAAATGTCTCACTCAACGACAAACATCAAGGGCATAATTGCGGTCGTATGTCAAGGACTATCTGCAGTTTTTGCACTTTTGTTCTCCTGCACCTCTTTGCTCAATGTTGGAACGTTTATATCAGGGGGAAATGAAACAAGGAAGCGAAAAAACATCCTGGTTTTTGAAAAATCACCTGCAAGAGGAAGCAAAGGGCTTGGCTAGACAGATCAGTGGCCCAGCCCCGTGATTTATAGATTGGGGTGCCGCTCTTCCCATAACCTTCCCCACGTACACAGATGAGCAACTGGCCCTGTCACCTCTGTAGTACGATAGGAGTTATTTTCCCATCCTCGTCCCATCAGCCTTTCCTGGCTGCTTCCTTCTAAGATGGTGAAGGCTAACCGTGTTGTGGTTGCAAGCCAAAAGCAGGGGCGCAGGCATGAGATAGCACGGGCGCATGCCAGTTGTGGGTTCCCGATCCCGTCGCAACCGGTACGCTGTGACGGGGCCAGGTGTCCACCATGTGCGTCTGTGGTGCGCATGCATGCGCACTACCGCCCTGAGATGCTCCAGCTGCTCGGCAGAGCATTGCGCAGGCGCTGTACACTGCATGCGCAAATGGCCCAGTTGGGTCAAATACAGGTAAGGAGGGCAGGCAGGCGGGCGGGCGGGCCCTCCGTAGCATTATACCAGAACGGCACCTGGCGCTCCCAGCAGGCACCAGTACACCCATACTGGGGTGTACCGGCTGTAACCCACCCCTGGCATACACCCCACCCCCTGCGCATGCCGCATGCCGCAAACATAATGCAATGCACGTTTAACCCCCCCGCGCATACACCCCACCCCCTGCGCATGCCACGTGACCCTCCCTGCACTCCCCCTGCATATGCGCATATCATCCCCCCCTCCCATTTTGGCCTAGGCGGCCTCCCTGCGGCCTCCTGGGAAGAAAAATTGGCTGTGAAGGGGGGGCCGTACTGTACCCCCTGCAAGTGCATGTGTGATCCCTGAGCCCCCACGCATTCGCAAATGTCTCCCACATGCCCCCCACAACCATTTAAAGGACCATTCCATTTCCATCTTTTTTCAAAAAACCAGGCACTGAGTGGTACCACCATTTGTATGGTAAAAAGTTTAAGGACCAAAATAAAGGACAAAGCAGGGTGTGTCTGTTTTTTTTAAAGGACATCTTTCTAGCTAAAGGAAATCTAGATTTTTAAAAATAAGAGGCTGTTGTCTTGTAAAGCTTTGCACAAATTGTTCAGAGAATCAAGTTTGGCTTTTGCAAATGTTCTCGGATGGAGCCACCGGATGCCTTTGGCTCCCATCAGGCCCTCTACCAGGCCATCTGGAGGGGTCAAGATGCACACGTACACACACACAGACACACAATCTCTGATCTCCCTGGGGGATACCTTTCTCCCAACCCCACTTGACTTGCTTTTTTGAAACCTTATTTCCATTTCCAAAAAATGTAATTAAATGGAATGAATGTGATGCCCACGAGGCACTCATAGAAAATAAAAAATAATAATGGACAGGGAGGGGGGGGGGAAGGTGCAGCCCAGAGCTGTTTGAAAGTCTACCCCCCACCTGTCTTAAAAAAGGAGACAGCCAAAGAAGAGGCTGCAGAGAGAGAGAGAGAGAGAGGAGGGGCAGAGAGAGATACACAGAGAGAAAGAGAGACAGAGAGAGACACACACACACAGAGAAAGAGACAGAGAGACAGACAGATAGAGAGAAAGACAGATAAACAGAGACAGAGAGATACAGAAAGAGAGAGAGAAAGACAGAGCGAGACAGAGGGACAGATAGAGAGACAGAGAGACAGACAGACAGAAAGAGAGAGAGATCAGACAGAGAGACACACAGAGAGAAAGAGACAGACACACACACAGAGAGAGAGAGGCAGAGAGAGACAGAGATGGACAGAAAGAGAGAGACAAAGACACGGAGAGAGAGAGACAGATAGAAAGAGAGAGAGACAGACAGATAGACACAGAGAGAAAGACAGAGAAACAGAGACAGACAGCAAGAGAGAGACAGAGAGAGAGAGAGATCAGACACACAGAGAGAAAGAGACAGAGAGAGAGAGAGAGAGAGAGAGAAACAGAGACACAGAAAGAGAGAGAGAGACAGACCAAGAGAGAGACAGAGAGAGCTTCTCCCCACAAGGGCCATTGGACTAAAGTATTCTCAACTCGCTCTTCAAACCCAACGTGCACCTACTTGCCCCAAACAACAGCGTGACCAAACTTGCATGGGCTACTCCACACGGTCTCCAGAGGGCCTCCCACTTTCCTCTAAACAACGGGATCTCCGTGGATGTAATTATAATGATTTAGATGATTTACTTTTCCC
This sequence comes from Natrix helvetica, assembly GCF_964273705.1. Classification (NCBI taxonomy): domain Eukaryota; kingdom Metazoa; phylum Chordata; class Lepidosauria; order Squamata; family Natricidae; genus Natrix; species Natrix helvetica. The sequence continues at coordinate 6,191,836 of NC_138559.1, read as the reverse complement.
TCGTTCTTCTCGTTAAGCGCAGGGAATGGGCTCCTGCTCATGGAGTCCCCTGGCCAAGCGATGCAAAGGAAGATTTTTCGCAAAGATCTGCAAATGAGGCATTAGGGCGAGACATGGAGCAGAAAGCCAACTTTTTAATTTTAGCTTTAATCAAGCTGAAATCTGGATGCAGAGATTTAGCTATGGAGCGAAGGCTTTCTGGAGAGAGGGGTTTTGGTCGCCTTGTTGAAAAGCCTCTTGCAAAGTGGAGGAAAAAAGGAGGGGGGAATTGCAACTGGTTTTGAAGAGCAGGTAGGACTAATGGCCGTCCATGTGTGGCTGTAGCATGAAGAGGCAAGATAGCAGATAACAGATGAACAGAGTTGGAAGGGATCCTGTAGGTCATCTAGTCCAACCTGCTCACCCCCCTCCTGCCCAAGCAGGAGACCCTACACCATTTCTGACAGATGACAGTCCAGTCTCTTCTTGAAAGCTTCCAGGGATGACGGTGCCACAGGTACTGAAGGCAACTTCTGCTCCATGGGTTGGTTGTTCTCACTGTCAGAAAATTCCTCCTTATTTCCAGGTGAATCTCTCCTTGACAAGTTTCCATCCAATAATCCTTGTCTGACCTTCGGGGGCTTTGGAAGATAGATTGACCCCTTCCTCTCTGTGGCAGCCTCTCAAATACTGGAAGGCTGCTCTCATGTCTCCCCTGGTCCTTCTCTTCACTAGACTAGCCATGCCCAGGTCCTGCAACCGTCCACCGTAGGTTTTAGCCTCCAGTCTCCTAATCATCCTGGTTGCTCTTCTCTGCACTTTTTCTAGAGTTTCCACATCTTTTTGATAGTGTGGTGACCAAAACTGGATGCAGTACTCTAGGTGTGGTCCTACTAAGGGTTTATAGAGTGGTATTAGTACCTCACTTGATCTTGATTGTATCCCTCTGTAAATGCAATTTAGGATTGCATTGGTTTAGGGTAGAGGTCCCCAAACGTGGCAACTTTAAGACTTGTAGACTTCAACTCCCAAAATTCTCCCATTTCAACTTGTGGAGTTGAAGTCCACAAGTCTTAATGCTGCCAAGTTTGGGGACCTCTCGTTTAGGGTTAGGTTGGCATATCCTTCTGGATGATGGATTGGCTGTTATAGGTAGTCCTCAACTTACAACAGTTCATTGAATGACCCTTCCAGTTACAACAGCTCTGAGAAAAAGGGACTTATGACCGTTTTCCACACTTATGATAGTTGTTGCATCCCCATTATCACATGATCAAAATTCAGACTATTGCCAATGATTCGTATTTACGATGGTTGCAGTTTCCCGGGTCATGGGATTTCCCTTTTGCGACCTTCTGATAAGCAAAGTCAATGGGGAAGCCGGATTCACTTAACAACCATAGCAAGAAAGGTCATAAAAGGGGGGCAAAACTCACTTAGCAACAGTCTCGCTTAGCAACAGACATTTTGGGTTCAATTGCGCTTGTAAGTCGAGGACTACCTGCATTGTTCAGTTCAGGATAACCTGGCCTCTAGGCTAACAGTGCAAGTTCTTCTTTCTAATTTCATTTCACTGGCTTGTTTGAACTGAAGCAGCCTACAAGTCCAACGAACAATCAGCGCCACACCAATGGAACGGCTCCATGCATTTTTGGCCCAGTATTCTCTTAAGGGGCTTTGCCGTAACTCTAAGATCAGATCTTTGCTCGGAAGATTCTCCCTCCTCTCACCCTTCTTTCAGACTCTCGTCTCGCCTTTCGGAAGAGGTTTTGAAGCATTGTTGGGTATTTAGGAAATCTGAAATGTTTCTGAATATTAGTAGCTCGGATTGGTAGTTAGGATGTTGGTCTGAGCCCTGAGCTTGGCAATTTGGTTGCAAAGGTTTCGTCACCATTGGGGGAGACATCATCAGGACGTTTTGAGTTGTGCTCCTCTGTCAGAACACGGGTCTTTATATACCTTTTTATGAGATCTCATAAAAGGGTGTTTAAAAACCCGTGTTCTGATAGACGAGCAGAACTCAAAACACCCTGACGATGTCTCCCCCAATGGTGACGAAACCTTTGCAAACAAATTGCCAAGTTCGGAGCTCAAACCAACAGCCTAATTTAGGAAATCACCGAGGCTTGAAACTGCCAAAAAAAATCTGCCTCTTCAATCTGGATGGAGTCCATCTCCTGAGCCCCGAGAGGTCTTGGGGACCAGGCAGGAGTTCAAAAGAATCTTTCAGCAAGTTCACCGGCTGAGCCAGCCTGAAATTTGTCTATCAACCTCAGGTGTACAGATAAACAACACCCCCCCCCCCTCTTTT